>NC_045435.1:161079524-161084246 GCF_002776525.5 Piliocolobus tephrosceles | reverse complement strand
ATCTATCTATCTATCTATCTATCTATCTATCTATCTATCTATCTATCGTCAGGGTCTTGCTCTGTTGCCTGGGCTGGAATGCAGTGGTGCAGGCATAGCTCACTGCAACCTTGAACTCCTTTTCCCCCATTCATCTCTTTTTTCTGTCTTTTTTTTTTTTTAACTTATAGGAGATGGATTTGTGATTTCCATTTTATTCAATGATTTGTAATTAGTTACTGTCATTTATCTTAATGTTTAATTTATCCCAGATGTGGCTCATGGGAGCCCATTTAAGCTGTCTCTTGTCTCTTTTGCTTTGTCCCTGTCATTCTTTAAGCATTCCCTTCTTTCCATTACAACAGCGTATTCCACACTCATCTAATACTTTCCCTACCCCAGCCTTGGAATCAGGCATTTCTCTGGAGAGTTTCATTTTTTATATTCAGTTTATTCCTTTTATTTGTGAAAAGTATGTAGGGATGGATGGATGGATGGATGGATGGATGGACGGACGGACGGACAAATGGATGGACGGAATGGATTGGCAGGGTCTCGCTTTGTTGCCCAGACTGGAGTGCAGTGATACGATCACGGGTCACTGCAGCCTGGACCTCCTGAGCTCAAGTGATCCTCCCACCTCACCCTCCTGAGTAGCTAGAACTGCAAGCACATGCCACTATACCTGGCTATTTTTAAAACTTTTTTTAATTTCTATTTTTTTAGTAGAGACAGGGGTCTCACTTTGTTTCCCAGGCTGTTCTTGAACTCCTGGGTTCAAGCAGTCTTCCTGCCTTAGCCTCCCAAAGTGCTGGGATTACAGGCCTGAGCCACTGTTCCCGGCCTTAGTAAGATCTAGGCCCTGGATATATGCTCATTGCCCTTGGGTATACATAAGTAAGTGCTCTTTGGAGAATGCAGGGATGCAATGGCTTCCAGGCCCTTCTGTGAAACAGAGCTAGACAATATATATTTGTTTACCTCCATATGTTTGGGAAAATAAACATCACAGAGATATATTTATTTATTTATCTATTAAAGACCATGAGTTCTCGTCAATGCCTCTAATATGGATGTATTCACACTGTATATATTCTAGTCTTTGTCTTTTCGTATTTGTAATTCCCTTTTCTAATAATGAGAAATCTGGATTTCTGTTAGCTTTGGTATATTTACTTATTTGCTCAATCCCCTGTTTGTAATCAGTCTTCTAGTCTTATAACTGTCTTCTTAGTCTCCACCTCATTATCCTTGGCTGCTTGTGTTGGTCAAGTCTGTATGTCTGGGCAACACTTAGTTAACTCAACTGTCTATCCCCAGCAAGCACACTGTTAACATGCCATCTGAATCTCCAGCCCTTGTGAAGATGATAGATGAGTTTGTGGCCTTCCATAGAGAAGGGAAAGGAACCATGTTTGTGTTTTCCCATGTGCTTATAAAGCAAGGTGTTTGTTTTATTTTGGTCAGTAATCATTATTATAATATGTGTATTTGTGATTTTTAAAAAATAGTAGAAAATAGGATTGTGATTTTTCATTGCTTTCTACCACTTTTATCATCTTATTTTGGTACAAGCATTTGAACATTTAAGTTCTTCAGTTATACTGTACAGTATAATTTTTCACTACTGGTATTTTTGTTGTTTTATAAAAGAATCTAAGATTTTGTGTTTTTTTAGACTTTTTGGTAGTTTTAACCTTGGCATTATTTAATGTTGTGCTTTTCATACCTCAATAAACAATAACAGTACAATTATGCAGTTCCACTGCTCTCCCTACTTAGCTTATTTCTAGGTCTTCAGGGTATTTACTTACAGGAGTCTGTAGAGGTCTAATTTGGATCGACCAAATTATACTCAGCCTGCTAGCTTTTTGAACATTTCTCTGACATGAACAATTTGCACTCTGTGTTGTTTGCAGTAACAGGTTTGGCTAGGAGTTTCATTTTCAAATTCTCATGACTTTTTTCTTTTTGTGAGGCAGAGTCTCGCTCTGTTGCCAGGCTGGAGTACAGTGGCGCGATCTTGGCTCACTACAACTTCCACCTCCCGGGTTCAAGTGATTCTCCTGCTTCAGCCTCCCAAGTAGCTGGGATTACAGGCACGCACCACCATGCCCAGCTAATTTTTGTATTTTTAGTAGAGATGGGGTTTCACCATGTTGGCCAGGGTGGTCCCGATCTCTTGACCTCGTTATCTGCCTGCCTCATCCTCCCAAACTGCTGGGATTACAGGCATGAGCCAACATGCCTGGCTGATGACATCATTTTAATGAAGCCCAGTTATGCACCCTTTGTAGGTTGAATCTCTACATATAAAACCACTATAATTAGGTCTTTTTGTGTTTATTAGCCTTTTTATGTTTATTTTCTTTAGTACAGTGAACCTTAATCTGCCTACTTACAAGATCCCAAGAATTTGGAATTTACTGATTTGATTCATCTTTGGCTATCTTAAAGAAGATATAGTAGAATGCATGCTCTTTAATTTATTAAAACTTGGAATTCTTCAGCTTGTTAGAACAGAAGCTTTTCATGTTTTTTATATTCTTTCAGTGTTGATATTTGAAAGGGAGTACAGAACATTTGGAAAAATTATTATCTTATGGGAATAAAGTTATAAAAAATTTGTAAAACTTTCTATGGCCGGACACAGTGGCTCATGCCTTCAACACTTTGGAAGGCCGAGGCACGTGGATTGCTTGAGCTCAGGAGTTTGAGACCAACCTGGGCAGCATGGAGAAACCCCATCTTTACAAAAAATATAAAAATATGAAAAGTGTGGTGGTGCTCGTCTGTGGTCCCAGCTACTCAAAAGGCTGAGGTGGGAGGATCGCTTAAGTCCAGGAGGTTGAAACTGCAGTGAGCCAGATTGTGCCACTGCACTGCAGCCTGGGTGACAGAGACCCAGTGAGACCCTGTCTCACAATACAAACAAGCAAAACCCTTTTCTAACATAATGGAAGATGAATCTATCCTAAGGGAAACAAGGGTGTTTGACTCATAACCCTAACCTGTAAAGTTGATGTTTGAGAAGATAATATTTCTTTGTGTCTTTGTCAGTGGCGGACACTAAGCAAGAGATTCCTTGGGTTTGACACAGCGTGTTAATTTCTACTTAAAGAAAATGCAATGGAGCATATTTCACTCTCCATTTCATTTCAATGACCATGAGGGCACGTAGCATACTTCCTTTGACTTAGTTTTCCAGGGTCTGGTAATTTTCCTATCTTACCAACTTTTATGTCAGTTATTCCCAGGTAGCAAATATTTTTAGATACTGGAAAGAAGTCATATATTGATCATCCTCAATGACTAGAATAAATAAGAGATTTAGGCAAAACACCTAGAACATACATGTGTATGTGTGCCTGCCTGCCTGTCTCTCTGCCTGCCTGCCTTTTTCTGTCTACTTAACCTGTCTGATATGCTAATCAGAAAACTGGTCTCCTAACGATTAGCTTATTTGTGTTTTTCAGGGACCTTTATTCTAGATGTAACTCTTGAATGCTTCCCAAAGATCTTTATTATAGAGAATTTGTGAATTATCTCCTAGTCTGTTTTGTTTAGTTATTTAAGCCTATTTAAGTTATTTATTATAATAGGATATACCTTGATTCACAATTTTAATGTAAATATGTTAATGAGAAATTTGTTTTCATTTTTTAAATTAAAAAATTTTTTTTTTTTTTTTTTTTTTTTTGAGACAAAGTCTTGCTCTTGTCCCCCAGGCTGGAGTGCAATGGCGTGATCATGGCTCACTGCAACCTCTGCCTCCTGGGTTCAAGTGATTCTCCTGCCTCAGCCTCTCAAGTAGCTGGGATTACAGGCGCCTGCCACCATGCCTGGCTAATTTTTTTATTTTTAGTAGAGACAAGGTTTTACCGTGTTGGCCAGGCTGGTCTAGAACTCCTGATCTCAGGTGATTCACCCGCCTCGGCCTCCCAAAGTGCTGGGATTACAGGCGTAAGCCACCGTGCCTGGCCTTGTTTTCATTTTTTATATTCAGTTTATATATTGTCTGCTCTGTACTAGGGATATACATGGGAAGAAGACATCATTTCCATCTTGAGATGAGTTTATCATTTGAGAGCATAAAAAGTAGAATGAACAACATTTTAAAAAATGCTAATAAGTATTGTTGCAGTATGCAGTAGAGGATATAGCAAACCGAGTGGAATTGTTAATATTAGAGTATAATTTGTGAGATTTAGAGCAACTGGAAAAGTATGAGGCCATGTTTTTGAGGTCCTTATATCCTTTGAGACTATCTTGAATTTTATTCCATAGATAATGGCAGAGCCAGGGAAAGGTTTTAAATATAAAACATTACAGTTATGTCAGGAAGGCTGTAGACAGAATATCAGAACTATTTATTGGCCAACTGGTACTTGTTCATCAGCTTAGTTTCTCTCTACCCAGTCTACAAGATAGTGGCAAACGATCCTTTTTCCACTTCTTAGTTACAATTTCCAGCCATTCTACCCTACACTTTGGTCACATTGGCAGAAATGTGCTAGAAAGACTCATAGAGTTTTCAGTTTCTCATGCATTTTCATGCATGTCTTTATTCCCATTGTGATGACAAGAAAGTAAGTAAATATTTAAATCTCCACTAACAGCTGGACAAACTGAAGAGAATACAAGTATTAACAACTTAATCTTTCTTTGTATCATAACAAAATATTTAACTCTTAAAGTAAACTTTTAGCTTAGGAAAGCTTAAACTTTCAACTTTTTTTTTTT
>NC_045435.1:160941728-161079124 GCF_002776525.5 Piliocolobus tephrosceles | reverse complement strand
CCCGCCACCTCGCCCGGCTAGTTTTTTTTTGTATTTTTTAGTAGAGACAGGGTTTCACCGTGTTAGCCAGGATGGTCTTGATCTCCTGACCTCGTGATCCACCCCTCTCGGCCTCCCAAAGTGCTGGGATTACAGGCTTGAGCCACCGCGCCCGGCCAACTTTCAACTTCATTTAACAAAGTTAAACAACTTTGGTTATGATCTGTCTTTGGTCTGTTTTCTTCTCAGTAATGTGTCTCCTTGAAAGACAATGTCCAAAAGTCACTTCTCTTACTTGATAAAATTATACTTAGTATTTCCATTCTAGCTGTATGCTGTTTTGAATTGGATTACTTTTGAAACCAGTAATATGATATATTCTATTTATTTTCATGTTCATTTGAAATCCCAGTTAAAATAATGTCAGGTATAAAATAATATTAGAATATAAATCCTTACAGGATCTTCTCAGATGATTTTGGAAAGAGATTTTTAGGGAAAATATGTTTTGATTAAAGTGGTATAGTTTTGATGTAAGCATGGCTCCACACACCTCTTTCTTTTAATGTTAGTGGATTTCAGAGAGTCTGGATCCAAAACAACATAGGCTATATTCTTTTTTTAGTATATTTGATTGTAGGAATTGGGAAGGAAAATGAGAGAACTGTATTTTTGCCATGTTTAGTTTTAGCCAACATTTGATTCGTAATTTAGGCTTTCGAGTCAAGGCACAAGCCAAGAAGGCTTTACTTTTGTTTTTAACTTTCTATGTTTTTTGTTTATAGAATTTGAAAATTAAAGAAACTCAGTTCAAAGAGTAAATGACTTGGTTGCGGGTGTTTGTTTGTTTGTTTGTTTGTTTTTATCGTTTTTGAGACAGGGTCTTGCTCTGTCACCCAAACTGGAATGCAGTGGTACAATCTCAGCTCACTGCAGCCTCTGCCTCCCAGGCTCAAGTGATTCTCCTGCCTCAACCTCCTGAGTACCTGGGACTACAGGCATGCACCACTACGCCCGGCTAATTTTTTTGTTTTTTTGTATTTTGTATTTTTTGTAGAGACAGGTTTTCACCATGTTGCCCAGGCTAGTCTCAAACTCCTGAACTCAGGCAGTCCACCCGCGTTGGCCTCCCAAAGTGTTGGGATTGCAGGCGTGAGCCACCTTGCCTGGCCTGACTTGGATTTTCATCTAAAAAGCAATACTGCCACCCAGTGTTTACACAGTTTACATTTTTAGATTTTTAGAAACTATTTTGAGAATCTCATCATCCTTAGCTTAGAAATTATTAAAGGATCTGCCTTTTTTTAATGGAGTTATATTTTTGTATCTCACGTACTTAGATTCATTTATTATATATAAATGTATATAAATTTACTGAATGTTTGCCAGTGGCGTTTGCACAATTAAGTTCTATAATGAGCATTTTACTTTCATAGAGTCGAGGTGGAAAAAAGTTTCTTCCTGTATTGAAAGAAATCTTGGACAGGGATCCCTTGTCTCAACTGTGTGAAAATGAAATGGATCTTATTTGGACTTTGCGACAAGACTGCCGAGAGATTTTCCCACAATCACTGCCAAAATTACTACTGTCAATCAAGTGGAATAAACTTGAGGATGTTGCTCAGGTAACAAAAGATCGTTTCTGTAACTTTTTTTGGGTGTATGGTACTTGGTTGGATTCACATGAAGTATCCTTTTCTCATAGGTGTATTTTCATAGCTAGGATAATTTAAGCAGGAGAAATTTTGCGACTTTAAACTCTTTTTTTTTTTTTTTGAGACGGAGTAGTCTCGCTCTGTCGCCCGGGCTGGAGTGCAGTGGCTGGATCTCAGCTCACTGCAAGCTCTGCCTCCTGGGTTTACGCCATTCTCCTGCCTCAGCCTCCTGAGTAGCTGGGACTACAGGCGCCCGCCACCTCGCCCGGCTAGTTTTTTGTATTTTTTAGTAGAGACGGGGTTTCACTGTGTTAGCCAGGATGGTCTCGATCTCCTGACCTCGTGATCCGCCCGTCTCGGCCTCCCAAAGTGCTAGGATTACAGGCTTGAGCCACTGCGCCCGGCCACGCTTTAAACTCTTATACTCTAAGCAGTGGACCAGAATATTTCCAGTATTTAAAAATCTCATTGAAACATTGATCTTGGGATAATTATCTATCAAAAGTACCACTTGCCGAGACCTGGGTTCCTTCTACCAGCTTCATCAGTGAACTCAAGATTTTTAAATTTTTAGACTCTTTTGCAATGCCTGTTCTAGAATGAATGTCCATTGTTTGAAAATTACATCTATTACAGAGAATAAATAATGTTTTAGATAATATATCATTCAGGTCAATTTTAACATTCATTTCAGTTGTCCAGTATTGCTGAATGTATGCCTTTTGGCAGAATAGAAAAAAGTCCATTTCGCTTCAAAAAACTACCAAATTGTAGTTCCTTGATTTAGTTTTGAAGACCCTGCCAAAAAGTACTGGCATTTATTCAATTCAAACAACCCACCAGTGCTCAATAGAAGGCCCTTGAAATGATTTTTTTGATCAGAACAAATAAATTTGCTCTACTAAAATAACCAAATTTTTTTCATGTTACTTATTTAAGTTCAGTGAATCTCTCTAGTATGTAGTCTTAGGAAATCTGTAGTGACTAAAAATTTAGTGAAGAAATACAGATTTATCTTAATTATATGCATTTTAAAAATCTTTGGATTTATTGTTTCACTTCTCAAATTAAGTGTAGAAAGGATTTCTTTTGTGTTCACTTTTAGTGTCTAAAGATCTTTGGAGCCAGGCATGGTAACACACACCTGTAGTCCCAGCACTTTGGGAGGCCAAGGCAGGTGGATCGCTTGAGCTCAGGAGTTCCAGACCAGCCTGGGCAACATGGCGAAACCCTGTCTCTACAAAAAATACAAAAAGTAGCTGGACATGGTAGCATGTGCCTGTGGTCCTAGCTGCTTGACAGGCTGAAATGGGAGGATTGTTTGAATCTGGGAGGTTGAGGCTGCAGTGAGCCAAATGTCATTGCACTCTACCTGGGGCAACAGAGTGAGACCTTGTCTCAAAAAAATAAAATGGCTGGGGTCTGTGGCTCATGTCTGTAATCCTACCACTTTGGGAGGCTGAGGTGGGCAGATCAGGAGGTTCAGACCAGCTCAGCAATTTGAGACCAGCCTGGGCAACACAGCGAAACCTTGTCTCTACAACAAATACAAAAATTAGCTGGACGTGGTGGTGCACGTCTGTTCCAGCTACTCAGGAGGCTGAGGCTGGAGGATCATTTGAGCCCAGGAGTCTGAGGTTGCAGTGAGGTGAGATTGTGCCATTGTATTCTAGCCTGGGTGACAGAGGGAGACCTGTCTCCAATCAATCAATCAATCAATTCATCTTTGGAAACGTGTTATATAATTACATTATTGTGTGTACTTCGCTTAAACTTGTTTCCACCTTAGACCAAATTAGACTGAAAAGGAACTATTTTATTTTAATTGCTGTAGAATAGTTATTGTCTTCTAGCCACTCATGTATTATCTAAATTCAGGATTCGTTTTCCATGAACCTTCAGTAATGGAAAACAAGATCTAAGCATTTTTTTACTTGACACATTTGCCTGTTTCTTTTGGATAGTGTCTAGTGCTGAGTGCATGTCTAAGAAATACATCATATTATTATTTCATTAGAATCACAATGGAAAGAATTTCTTGCTGTACTCTTAAAAGCTGTCTTATAGAGAGATTTGGTGAGTTTTTGGCAATTTATGTAATTTTACACTTACATGATTTAATTTTTAATAATTATAAATAATCTTACCAAAGTCATTACTTTCCAATGGTTAAGTTGTTTTTAACCACAACATTGCTGAGCCTCTAGTATTATGTAATCTTATCTCTCCTTTTCAGTGTTATTTATGGGCAGTGTTTTCCAAGTATTAACTGGAGAGATGAGGGGTTTTTTTTATTACTACTATTTCAAAACCTCAGGAAATGGTCTCTTCCCAACTCTTCTGCCCATAAAGAAGACTGCTGGTCCATTAGGGCCTTGGGCAAAGCAGGAAGGGGGGCTCTGTTAGTGAGAAAAAGTGGGGATGAGGTTGGTGCTTTATGACTTTACACCAGTTATTTCTGAACCTGTTTTCATCACTATACCCTTAGGAGCTTTTATAGACTATTTTCCCCCCAATAACCCATAGGAGCTTTTATAGACTATTTTCCCCCCAATAACCCATGAGATTTTGATTCTATCGATACATGATACATCTGTTCATGTACTGTATGTGTATCTGTGCTTTATACATAAAAAAGAGCAAGCTTTATTCAATATAGGGTTAAGAATAGCTAAGAATAACTTAAGTTTAAAGTTAAAATTTAGGCTGGGTGTGGTGACTCAAGCCTGTAATCCCAGCACTTCGGGAAGCAGAGGCGGGAAGATCACTTGAGGCTAGGAATTTGAGACCAGCAACATAGCGAGACCCTATCTCTACAAAAATAAATAAATGAAATAAAATTAGCTCGGCATGGTGGCGTGTGCCTATAGTCCTGGCTACTGAGGACGCTAAGTTGGGAGGATCGCTTTTACCCAGGAGTTCAAGGCTGCAGTGAGCTGTGATGGTGCCACTGCACTCCAGGCTGGACAACAGAATGAGACCCTGTCTCTTTAAAAAAAAAAAAAGTTAAAATTTAAAAATTAGCATTTCACTATATTTGCTAAGTAACTATGTAATTTATTCACATAGGTGAATTGTAATGTATCAAATTACATATATAAATTAACAATTTATGCTGAGTGCAGTGGCTCACGCCTGTAATCCCATCACTTTGCAAGGCTAAGGTGGGTGGATCACCTGAGGTCAGGAGTCTGAGAACAGCCTGGCCAAAATGGTGAAACCCTATCTCAAAAAAAAAAAAAAAAAATTAACCGGGCATGGTGGCGGGTGCCTGTAATTCCAGCTACTCGGGAGGCTGAGGCAGGAGAATCGCTTGAATCCGGGAGGGGGAGGTTGTAGTGAACCATGATTGCACTGTTGTACTCCAGCCTGGGTATCAAGAGTGAAACTCTGTCTCAAAAAATAAGTTAAGTTTATATAAATATATACTAATAATAGAGAAATTAAATTTTAAAAAATCATTCAAAAGTATTGTTTTCCCAAAAATATTTTTAAAATGTAAAACAACTGAAAAAATTAAGCTAATTTTTAAAAAATTACCTTTAGTTAACTTTTATTTACTTTTGCTTGATATGAGAAAATTCCTTTTAACTTAGCTGATAGATTCTCATTTAGATATTGTTGACTTTTTGGGGAGGGCTTGGCATAGTTAACAATAGGTTGAATAACTTGTAGAATTAAGTAATAAAATATAAACTGTTTTACTGAATTCTCAAAGCTTAATTGGTCTGAGAATCACACTTAACATCCACAAGATAGTCAACAAGCTTGCAGGCCTCCTCTCCCAATATGACTTTGAGCAATCAATTGAAAGAAAATCCTCTAATCACTGCCATCTATTTGCCATAGTTTATAGCACTGATCTTGCATACATATCATATACCTTCCATGACATTGATGTCAATGGTGTTTATGTGATACCCAGGAAAATACAATGAGAGAAATTAAATACTAAGGAATAAGATTTTATCAGATGGGGTTGAGCTTTAGGAAGGCTACAAATTCAACATTTTTTTCTCTCTCACTCATAAAATTATTGGGGGTAAGTACTTCATAGCTTTTCAAACTTATCAATAGAATGTTTCAACAACAAAAATAACCTTTATTAGTCTGTATTAACAGGAATGGATTTTTGAGGCATCAATAATTAAAAGTGTGCTTTGCCTTCTTTTGACCTATCTCGGTGCTCCTGTGTGTCAAGGAAAATTAGATTACTTTTGTCCCCCATTATTTCTGAACCAGTTTCATTTTTTAAACAGCTTCAGGCGCTGCTTCAGATTTGGCCTAAACTGCCCCCCCGGGAGGCCCTAGAGCTTCTGGATTTCAACTATCCAGACCAGTACGTTCGAGAATATGCTGTAGGCTGCCTGCGACAGATGAGGTATCTTCTGCAGGTGGTTTTTTTTGGGGAAAGGAATAACTTGGGTGGGTTTGGGACGAGAGTGTCTCCTTGATGTCTCATAAGAAAGAAAAGGGCTCAGAATTATTCACAGTTCAAAGCATTTGCTCGTGTCCTCCTGCCGTGTCCCCCACTCAATGTTTATACTAGAAAAAAAGCAAAAGCTTACTGGGTCAGAAAGTCCTCAAGATCACCCTCAGGTTTGATGACTCACTAGGAGGACTCAGAACTCAGCACATAGTCACTTACAGATATAATTTATTGCAGCAAAAGGATACAGAGCAAAATTTAAGGAGGGAAAAAGGTTCATGGAGTGAAGTCATGAGGAAACCAGGCATGCATAAGCTTGTAAGAGTTCTTTTCCAGTAAAGTCACCCTGAACACTTCTAATTCTCTCAGGAGTTGTGATAATACAAGTCTGCAAGAGAAGCTTGTTAGAGACCTGGTGGCCAGGGTTTTTACTGGCAGCTATCACATAAGCACCCTCTGCCTAGCATGTACCAGATTTCTATACTCCCAGCAGTAAAGTGGATATACAACATAAACCATTGTGTGCACAAATAGTTTAGGTGCAGTGAGCTACTCTTATCAATTAGGAGGATGGTGGGAACCCTTCTGAAATCTTAATTCCCAGATGCTAGCCATGGGCCAATCCTATAAGCAGACTTGTTAGAGGATAGCAGCCAAGCCTGCTGTGTTACCCCTTTTCTTCACACAGTCTATCCACCCTCCAGAATTAAGAAATGTTAATTTTTGTCATGAGTTAAATATATATATATATATATATATATTTTTTTTAAGCAAATACATTACAGTTAAAGTTGAAGTCCTCATAGTTTCCTTATCCAGTCTTGATTACTTCTCTTCCTTCCCATTCATTATCATGAATTTGGTGTGTATGCTTCTATATCACATTTTTCTGTTTCATATATATCTATGAAAATATAGACATGGAATTGTTATTGCACAAATGTGTCTTGCCATATGCGTTAGTTTATATCTTGCTTTTTAAAAATTCATCCAGACGGCTGGGTGTGGTGGCTTATGCCTGTAATCCCTGCACTTTGGGAGGCCGAGGCGGGCAGATCACTTGAGGTCGGGAGTTTGAGACCAGCCTGGCCAACATGGTGAAACCCCATCTCTACTAAAAATAAAAATAATTAGCCAGGAATGGTGGCCAGCGCCTGTAATCCTAGCTACTCAGGAGGCTGAGGCAGAAGAATCACTTGAACCCAGGAGACAGAGGTTGCAGTGGGCTGAGATCGTGCCACCGCACTCCAGCCTGGTCGAAAGAGCAAGACTTCGTCTCCAAAAAAAAAAAAAACATTCAGCCAGGTGTGGTGGCTCACACCTATAATCCCATCACTATGGGAGACAAACGTAGGCAGATCGATGAGCCCAGCAGTTTGAGACCAGCCTGGGCAACATGGTTAAGCCCCATCTTTACCAAAAATACAGAGACATTAAACTGGGCGTGGAGGTGCACACCTGTGGTCCCAGCTACTTGGGAGGCTGAGGTGGGAGGATCACTTGAGTCCTGGAGGCGGAGGTTGCAGGAGCTGAGATGGTGCCACTACACTCAAGCCTGGGTGACAGAGTGAGACCGTGTCTCAAAAAATAAAATGCAAATACATAAATAAATAAAAATAAAAATTCAGTATTAGGTTTTTAAGGTTAGTCTCTCCCATTATGTTTAAATGTTGTTTATTCCTTTCACTACTGTGTAATATTCTGTCATAGGGATATATCTTATTTAATTTATTCCCTATTAAGGAACATCTAAGTTTTCTCCACATTTCCCTATTATAAATAATGCTTCAGTGAACATGCTTGTAGTCTCCCTTGGTTGGTGCATTTGTGAGAATCAGAGATTCACTGAAGAAATGACTGTCTCAGACAATGAAGTTTATCCATTTTCTTTCTAACTTCAGAAATGAGGCTTATGTACTTCATCGTTTTTGAAAAATAAAAGCCCACAAAATAGTATAGATACTATGATCCTTTTTTCTTTTTAAAATTTTGTATGTTTTAAGCTGTGTAATAGCCAAAAGAAATTACACAGACTCACCAATAGTGCTTATTTCTGGGGAGTGAAATTAGAAGTGTGAGAGAAGAGGAAACTCCTTCTATTGCTATACTTTCTATTTTTTACACTATTTATAGGTTATATAATGGGCATGAATTTTACAATAAACCTAATCAAGATTGTATTATAGGTAGTTGGTTAAAAAATGAATTCCCAGTTGCTTCACCATCTCTTTAAGTTTGCATTGGAGACCTTTTGTGGAGGTGCTACCTGGTTCTCCTTGGGCTGAGCCAAGTGTTTTTCTTAAGTGTATTGATCCCTCTGAGGAGATATCTGTGATCCGTGTATTCCATGTAGCTAATTCTGGTGGTTTTTCTATTGTGAAATTTTCGGTTATGAGTTTTTGGTTTTGGTATATAGTGCCCTGGGTTTCAATCCCAGATATCTGCCTTAGACTAACTAATTTCTTAACCATTTATTACCCAAGACTATGGAGAGTAAGTGGAGCACTTGGGGCACTTGAGCTTCATACTTTATACTGGTAGAATTGCCTCTGATGGGAGTGTGTTTATAGGTGAATGGTTTGGAGATTGACACAAAATAGAGAACCACTAACCTTAATTAATTCAGCTCAGTTAATTACAATGTTTTCTGTTATATTATTTCAATGATCAGTTCCCACTTATAAATGTATTCACTTTCTCATCCTTCACACTCTTTGAAGTTAAGATTTTAATTGTACTTTGGTTATCTGGGAGGACTTACTTAACCCGAATGACAGCAAAGGAAAATAAATTGTGAAAGTACTGGTGGAATTTTTATTTTAAAAATAATTGTTTGAGTAAGCACAAACTTTTTAGCATGATCAGAAATCAGTATTAAAGTACCTAGTATTTTTGGTAACTCTTAGCTGACTGAAAATACAGTCATGAATTTTTAACAATCTGTAGTAGTCCATTTTCACACCATTATAAAGAAATACCTGAGACTGGGTAATTTATAAAGGAAAGAGGTTTAATTGATTCACAGTTCCACATGGCTAGGAAGGCCTCACGAAACTTAAAATTATGGTAGAAGGTGAAGGGGAAGCAAGTACCATCTTCACAAGGTGACAGGAAAAGAGAAAGAGCAGGGGAAACCACCACTTGTGAAGCCATCAGATCTCATGAGAACTCACTCACTGTCATGAGAATAGCATGGAGGGCCACAATAATCACCTCCCACCAGCATGCTCCTTTGACACGTGAGAATTACAGGGATTATAATTCAAGGTGAGATTTGGGTAGGGACAAAAGCCAGACCATATCACAATCTAATTCATGTGATTAAAATATATCTAGTATCTGTTCTTTGACCCTCTTCACTCCCCTTTTCCCATCTGAAATCTTCAGTTTTTTTGTGATGTTGTAAGAGTGGTACAGTGAAGGCAAGCATGTAACAAGCCTGGCCCAAAAGAACCATTGTGTTTCAACAAGTTCACATTTGATAGTTTGATAGGGAGGGATCTTTTTCTGGCACAGGTTGTTTGGTTACTCACTGTGTCTTTTGTTTCTTTCAGTGATGAAGAACTTTCTCAGTATCTTTTACAACTGGTGCAAGTTTTAAAATATGAGCCTTTTCTTGATTGTGCCCTCTCTAGATTCCTATTAGAAAGAGCACTTGGTAATCGGAGGATAGGGCAGTTTCTATTTTGGCATCTTAGGTAAGTCTTTTATATTTTAATTTGAGCCCACCAGGTGCTTTAGTAACTATAAACCAGCATAATATATTTAATAGAAAAATAGATGCTTTAGTTTTTTTCTGAACAATTTATAATAACATTTATATGGTTTTGGTGCCTTCTCCTGTTTCTTGATACCTGCACTCTTGATTTTCAGGATTTAACAAAGTGTCCAAGACCCTTATGTGTCCCTCCATGCCTGCTTGATTTCTTCTTTATTTCTTCCTTCCTTCCTTTTTTTTTTTTTTTCTGTTTCTACCTGCTTGCTTTTTAACTGAAATTAATAATGTATTGCTATTTTCCAGTAAAGTGTACTTACTGTCTTAATATATTTGGGCTGAATGCAGACCTATTTATTTCTTCTAGAAAGCTGTGGGTGGTACTGTCATTACTAGTGTTATTGAGTGAAGGTAAAGGTTTACTATAATGGCAGCAATTTTGTTCAGTTTCTTTATTAAGTAGGTAAGAAGTACATGAACCTTACTTCACCAAGTTCATATAAGAGTAAAATCAGGAATGAGAACTAAAGTTATTCCTTTGTTTTCTAAGGAAATTGTATTAATATATTTCTCATTTCTGACTCTGTACTCAGACATTTTTTTTCCCTCCCAATCTAGACTTCATAGTACTGAAACTAATGCTTACCAGAAATTTAAAAAAAAACTACCTTTTTTCTTTCTTTCTTTCTCTCTTTCTCCTTCCTTCTTTTCTTTTCTTCTTTTCTCTTTGCTGAGCTTCTCAAAGGCAATAAGCTCTATAATGTGCTCTTAATTTTAGTTTTATTTCTGAATATGGTTTTCTTATTCATATTTTTTTCCACTCTTTTTTTACTTCCTTGTGTTGTTCTAGAACCTTTTCTTATTTTTAACTTGTCTTTTCTCATTCATTCAGTCTTAGTTTTTAAACCCCTCAGGGAATAACAAAATAAGTATTCCTTCCTTTTTCAAATATGTACATCATTCTTTAAGTGAGAAAAAAATTAGAATAGATGCTAATCAGGGCTTTAGTCAATTATTTAATACCAGTCAGACTTCATAGATACCTGTTTCAGCCTATTGTCTTTAAATTGGTAAGACTGCCTTACCCCTACAAAAAGCAAATCAGGTAAGATGTACACATTTTAGATTTCTTGGAGTAAAGAATTAACTAATTATAGAATATCATAGCTTTTGAACTTTGAAGTTTAACAAATTGGAAAGTTGACCCATCTCACTAATAATTATGCACAAAATAGCCAGATATGGTGGCTCACGCCTATAATTCCAGCACTTTGGGAGGCCAAGGCAGGTGGATCACTTGAGGCCAGGAGTTTAGACCAGCCTGGCCACATGGCAAAACCCTGTCTCTACTAAAAATACAAAATTAGCCAGGCATGGTGGCGCATGCCTATAATCCCAGCTACTTGGGAAGCTGAGGCAGGAGAATCGCAAGTATGAAGGGGCTGGCCACCCCATCCACATTCCAGCCAGAAATGGGGAGAGCAGGGAAGGGGAGGGACCAGCATTTCCTTCTAAGTCCAGGACTCATTTTTTGTGCACATCACTTCATCTTGCATCCTGTTGGCTAGAACCTAGTCACCTAGTGACATCTAGCTACACGTTTTTATTTTTGGCAAGCTTGAACCTGGTGGGTGGAGGTTGCAGTGAGCCGAGATCACACCAGTGCACTCCAGCCTGGGCAACAGAGTGAGGCTGTCTCAAAAAAGGAAGCGACTAAGGAAATAATAATAATGCACACAATGACCGTGCCATCATAAGTTTATTTTTTGTAGAATAAAGAAGTCAGTATTTATTCGGTGATCTGAAGTGTTTGATAAACAAACTGTTTGGATATCATTAACTTTCTGCAGGTCAGAAGTGCACATTCCTGCTGTCTCAGTACAATTTGGTGTCATCCTTGAAGCATACTGCCGGGGAAGTGTGGGGCACATGAAAGTGCTTTCTAAGCAGGTATCAGCTATTTTGTTTATTCATTTTTTCTTTTTTTGACAGACAACATTTAAAGCATGAATATCAGCTTGTTTTAATCTTCATGTTCAATTTGATACATGGTGTTTGATCAGTTTTATCAAATGCCATTTCTCCCACCACATTTATTTCATAGAAGTCTCAGTAACAAACAACTGGATTAATACATTCTTTTATCAAAATTTAGGTCAAAAAGTGAAGTTTTGATGAACTTAGCAGAAAAATATTAACTGAATGCTACCTGAAAAATAATTACTCGGAATTCCTAATATATTCTATATTAATCCCAAAGTGCTAAGAAATGCAGATGTGAACCACCATGCCCAGCCCCACCCCACCCCCGCCCTTTTTTTTTTTTGAAATGGAGTCTCGCTCTGTTGCCCAGGCTGGAGTGTAATGGCACTGTCTCAGCTCACCGCAACCTCCACCTCCCGGGTTCGAGCGATTCTCCTGCCTCAGCCTCCCGAATAGCTGAGACTACAGGCATGTGCCACCATGCCCAGCTAATTTTTTGTATCTTTAGTAGAGATGGGGTTTTTAATTTTTTGTATTTTTAGTAGAGACAGGGTTTCAGCATGTTGGCCAGGCTGGTCTCGAACTCTTGACCTCGTGATCTGCCTGCCTCGGCCTCCCAAAGTGCTGGGGTTACATGTGTGAGCCACTGTACCCGGCTGCCTCACCCTATTTTTATATCAGATTCCTGATATCCAGTTAAACTACTCTTTTCTAATTCCTTTGCATTGCCAGAAGAACTCTCATAGGCTTCCGTTAGGTGTTTTTAATATTTAGGATTTTTCATGATGTTAAAAACTTTTTCTGATCCCTTCCTTTTGAAAAGCCCATTAATGATGGTAATAATAGCTAATGTTTATTCATCACTTATTATGGGTCATTTATTCTTCACAACAACATGGAATCAATATGATTAATCCTCTGAATTTTATAGAACCTTGAAATATATCTCACATCTCTGCCCATTTCCCTTGTGTTTATGGCTATCATCCTAGTCCAAGCTACTATTCTTTTTCCACTGGACTTCTTCATTAACTTCCTAAATTGTGCCCCCTGTTTCCCTTCCTACATGTCCCCCCACATTCTGTACACAGAAGATAAAGTGACCCTTTAAAAATGTAGACTGTGGCCACATGCAGTGGCTCACACCTGAAAACCCAGCACTTTGAAAGGCTAAGGTGGGAGGATCACTTGAGCCCAGAAGTTTGAGACTAACCTGCACAACATAGTGAGACCTATCTCTAGAAAAAATTAGAAGGTGGCTTGCAACTATAGTCCCAGCTACTTGAGAGGCTGAGGTGGGAGGATTGCTTGAGCCCAGGAATTTGAGGTTGCAGTGAGCTATGATTTGACTGTAGCACTACACCCTAGCCTGGGCAACAGAGCAAGACCTTGTCTCAAAAAAAGAAAAAAAGTAAGTAGATTGTATTACATCATTTCCCTTTTAAAATCGCTTTTAAAATCCCTTCAATACTTTTTCATTGCACTATGAGTAAAATTCAAATTTTCTGCCAAAGCCTATTAGGACGTATGTAGTCATAACTTGCTTAATGTCATCATATAACCAGTTTCCACACTGCACATTTCTTGAAGCCTCAGCTTGATGTTAGAGACAATAAAAAGATGATGTATGTATGCACAAATTATTCTTACTCCTGTTTTTCTTTTCTTTTTTTTTTTTTTTATTGATGAATTGTGAGAGGAAGACTTTATCCTGTACATAGCAGTTCTTGTTATTACTATAAACTTATAAAAGAACAAGGTGTTGAAACACTTCAAGTATTAGACTTATGGCCATGAGGTATTCAGGACACTGTTCCAGGAAGTGTGGATATCAACACTAATTGTTGATGGAGCGTGAAAACTTTCAACTGTACAGACATGGAAGAAGTTTCAAATTTCAAATACTTGTAAAAAGTTCATCTTTGCTTAGCCCAGTTTTTATCTGGTTGCCTTGTCACCAGTGTTTGTACGGCTCCTGAAACTGTTGAGAAGTAGAGTGATCTGTGGTTTTAACAGATGGCTAACTTGGCAAGTTTCAGTCATCTCAATTTTATCATCAAGCTGCATAGGTCCTTCCTAGTTTCCTGCGAGCAAGGTCTCAGCCTCTGTGGAAACTGCATGCTTGAATTCATATCCCTACATAGTCTTAGTGGTTTCCTTGCATAGAAGCAGAGTTTAAAAATGAAAATATGTTATAAATTAAATCTCTTGTTCATGGAATTTCAAGCCACATTGTTTATATTCGTGGTATACATATTTTGTATGCTTGTTACATACTGTATACTTTTTAATTCTATTTTTAACATTTGTTTTTTCCAGTTTTAATGATACACTCATAAAATAAGGTGCTCCTTCTTTATGCGTGGCTGAGGTTGTTATGAATTTTACATAATATGACATAAAAGACCCTCAGCCTTCCAGGTTCAATCTCTGCCTTCCAGGTTCAATCAATTCTCTTGCCTCAGCCTCCCTAGTAGCTGAGATTACAGGTGTGTGCCACCACACTCGGCTAATTTTTGTATTTTTAGTAGAGAGGAGGTTTCGCCACATTGGCCAGGCTCGTCTTGAACTCCTGACCTCAAGTGATCCAACCACTTCAGCCTCCCAAAGTACTGGGATTACAGGCGTGAGCCACTGCACCTGACCCTTATTTATTTATTTTTTGAGACATAGTCTCACTCTGTTGCCCATGCTAGAGAGTGCAGTGGTGCGATTTTGGCTCACTGTAGCCTCCAGCTCCCGGGTTCCAGTGATTCTCCTGCCTCAGCCTCCTGAGTAGCTGGGATTACAGGTGCACACCACCATGTCTGGCTAATTTTTGTATTTTTACTAGATAGGGGGTCCATGTTGGCCAGGCTGGTCTTGAACTCCTGGCCTCAACTGATCCACTTGCCTCAGCTTCCCAAAGTGCTGGGATTACAGATGTGAGCCATTGCTCCCAGCCTAAAGTTGAATTTTAAATGTAATGGTTTTGATTTAGTTGGCCATTGTTGATACACCTTGTACTACTTGCATAAGTTTTTTTTTTTTTTACTTGCATAAATTTTGATGGCCATAGTTATTATAAAAACAAGTAATTTAGATTTGAATAACCAATAGTATGTCTGTATTCACACTTACTTTATTATAAAATAATTATTTCTAGCTATTCTGTTAATGGAGATAGAATATATTGAAATATCATACAAGAGTGATGACAAGAAGTAGATATTAAGGTTGAATAGCAAGAACCTTAGAGTTACTTCTACATAGGTTTTTCTCTTATACTATGAAGTTGGCCAAATGGACTGGTTTAGGTTAGTGATGTCTCAAATTCTACTCTACAATGAATTACAGAATATTGAATAGTTTGTTTCATATTTTTCTTTCTTTTTTTTTTTTTTTGAGACAGTTTCTCACTCTCTTACCCAGGCTGGAGTGCTGCAATGGTTTAATCTTGGCTCACTGCAACCTCCGCCTCAGATTAAAGCGATTCTTATGCCTCAGCCTCCCGAGTAGCTGGGATTACAGGCAAGTGCCACCATGCCTGGCAAATTTTTGTATTTTTTTTTTGTAGAGATGGAGTTTCACCATGTTGCCCAGGCTAGTCTCAAACTCCTGACCTCAAGTGATCCACCTGCCTCAGCCTCCCAAAGTGCTGGGCCACATTTATCTTCTTAAGTACCCATAGTGTGCACCTGGCCCACATTTATCTTAAGTACCCATAATCTAAGTCTGCTTTTCTCGAATTTGTAAGATTTTGTTTAAGAAAAGGTTTAAAGAAAGTGTGAAAATGATGCTATAACAACTGTTAAAAATAAATTGTTTATTGTATGTAAAATGCTTTTCGTAAGTCAGATACTATTTTTACTTCAGCTGGTTATGTGTGTATGTTTGTGAGTCTGTGTTGGGAGCAGGTGTTATTGATTGATGTGATCACATGATATTATATTGCTTTTAGTCAAATGAATTTTTGGTGTGGGGAACTTATTTTTCAGGTTGAAGCACTCAATAAGTTAAAAACTTTAAATAGTTTAATCAAACTGAATGCAGTGAAGTTAAACAGAGCCAAAGGGAAGGAGGCCATGCATACCTGTTTAAAACAGAGTGCTTACCGGGAAGCCCTCTCTGACCTGCAGTCACCCCTGAACCCATGTGTTATCCTCTCAGAACTCTAGTAAGTGACTGTACTTTGCCCAGTGAATCTCCTATGAATAACAAGCAGAAAGTCACTGCCTTAGGGGAGTAGTAGGGTCAGCTGTCAGCCTCAAGAAGTAGAATATAATTAAGGAAGGAAAATCTTAAAAGTTCTCTGAGGCTATGCTTATATTCAATAGGATGTATGCTTATCAGCTAAACTTACCTGTGGATTTAGTGAAACTTATTACAAATGAATTTATATTTCAATTATATGTAATTAAATTTATTTTCTATATTACTGATTTTTAAGAGTTGACAATCCTAATAAGCAAAATGTTGCAAACTATGGTAAATTATTTACTGATTGATTTTCCTATTTTAGAATGAGATCTTGTCTTGAGTGAACTTATTTCTCACTTTCTCATTCCCTACAAAAGTAATAATGGAAAATAATAATCTGTATTCAGTATACTATCAGTATTCAAATGAATCCCTTGTTAAGAAATTAAGAATGGTCTCAAAATAGTTCTGATTTTAATCCAATGATTTGTTCTAATTTTTTATTCACTAAATGTAATAATGTAAAGTTAAGCAAATAAAAGGAAACGAGAGGAGGAATGTTAAGTAGAGAAGGTGAGAAGCGAATCTTGGGTTTTGAGTCCAGCTTATTTTGCATTAGTATATGCCACCCAAGGCTGTCCTCATTGTTGCTTTTCTACCAAGTGGGACTCTTCTAAGTCTGACTCTTCTGCAGACCTGAAAGGAATAGGTGAGGAGTTTTCCCAAGCCTAGTATATCTTGGTAAAATCATAGTCTTCTGTATCATTACACTGAAGTTGACTCATTTTCCCCACTTGATTTCAGTGTTGAAAAGTGCAAATACATGGATTCCAAAATGAAGCCTTTGTGGCTGGTATACAATAACAAGGTATTTGGTGAGGATTCAGTTGGAGTGATTTTTAAAAATGGTGATGGTAAGTCCTGAGATTTTTAACATCATCAAATTTCTTAGAATTTTTCATTTGTTGCCATTTTGCTTTGTCTGAAAGGTGATGTGTAGTGTAAGTGTGTAACAGTTTGCAGCCAGGAAGGTAGCTATTAATGGTCATAGAGTCAAATTCAGCATGTCCTAAATGCCTTTTTTCCCTCTTATAAAATGATTTATACCATTCACTTAAATACACTGTCCTAATGAACCTTCTTTTGTTTCCCCCTACAAAATACAAAGTGCGCCTACTCCTTTGATTAAAAAGCTTTTGAAATACAAGATATTATTTTTCCTTTTTTTTTTTTTTTTTGAGACAGGGTCTCACTGTCACCCAGGCTGGAGTGCAATGGCACGATCTTGGCTCACTGCAACCTCCACCTCCCAGGCCCAAGTGATCATCCCACCTCAGCCCCCCAAGTAGCTGGGACTACAGGCACATGCCACACCTGGCTCACTTTTTGTATTTTTTGTAAAGATGGGGTTTCACCATGTTGACCAGGCTGGTGTCGAACTCCTGAGCTCAAGTGATTCACCCACCCCAGCCTCTCAAAGTGCTGGGTTTACAGGCATGAGCCACCATGCCCAGGCAAGGATATTTTCAGTAATATATTCATACATCCTGTTTCAGTGATAGGAATATTGATTTTGCTGCCATTGTTTTGTATTTTGATGAAAGTACCTGACAGACTCAAAATTTGTAAAGGAAATGCCTCTGAAGTAATCACACCAGCCAATAGTGGTGACTTGTTAGTTATGTGACTACAAACAAGTCACAGAAAACTAATTGAGCTTCAGGTTTTTCATATCCATGAGAATTATAGCATCTGTATGTCAGGGTTATTAAAAGGAATTGAGATAACATAAGTAAATGTGCTTATCGGAATATGTGCTTACAACTTACAAAGAACTCATAGGGTTTTGCTTAACATTTAATGTCACTTGACCATACAAATGTCATTATGCGGATGTCACTAGTTTTATGTGCTCTATTCCCCAAAAATACCCTTAGACATGATAATAGATCCAACCATTACAGTTTTGTATGCAAAATGTGATGCAGTTACTTATGTGATCTTAAGAACTCTCTGTGTAGTTGTAAAAGCAAGCAAGAAGGAAAAAATTAGCCATGTAATTAATGTAATACACATACAGTGTAATACAAACAGTATTACAGCATATAGTTAGTACAGTAACTTACACATGGTAAACAATTTTAAAAAATCTTTTAATTTAATGTCTAAAATAATGTCACAGGGACATGCTATCCAAAGAGTGTAATATTTGTGATAAAATTAGTGAAAATATTAGCACAGCATTTGTTAATGTTTTTAGTTAATTCTGAGTTAGTCTTGAATTAATTAGTTACAGGGCATAAAAGGGAAAGCACTTGTAATGAAGCAGTTTTGTTTCCCTTAGATTTACGACAGGATATGTTGACACTCCAGATGTTGCGCTTGATGGATTTACTCTGGAAAGAAGCTGGTTTGGATCTTCGGTGAGATCTAGTCTTTTTTTTTTTTTTTGGTCTAATGTTGTTGTCTTCCCACAGCAAAATATCTAGAATTTCTTGTTAATTCATTCCCTCTTGTTCTTATTTTTAGTAGTTGTTCATAATAATATTTATATAGCACTTTACAATGTACTTTCAAATATGTTGTCTTGCCTAAACTTCTTCAGTTTAAAACTACACATGTGACTGAAATTCCAGAAAGAAGGAATAGGTTTGAATTTTAATAAGGCTTGGACAGACAGCAAGAATTACATTCCAGCCTATGGTTTTGAAAGATGTACTGTGGGTCATGGCAATGACAAAGCCAGAGAAAGTCCTGTGCCTTTTTATACTTAGTCCGGGGACATTCATTTCTCTACCTACCAAGGGAAAAAAGAGGAAAATGTTTAGGTGCATTCTCAGGTTTTTAGCTTGCCACCGTCAATAGGGGTAGATAGTGAGCAGAAGAAGTTTGTGGTGTGGTGACAGAAAAAAGGAAACATAAAATCAAGCCTCAGACTAGGAATTGTATTCACAATGAGCAGAACAGGGGGTAAATATTTAAAGAGCCCATAGAAATGAACATAAGGAAAAGATGTGAAAAGGCATTTTATAAAAGGTATAAAAATAAAGTATTAGGCATGGTGGTACACACCTGTAATCCCAGCACTTAGGGAGACCAAGGCGGGCAGATCACTTGAGGTCAGGAGTTTGAGACCAGCCTGGCCAACATGGTGAAACCCTGTCTCTACAAAAATAATAATAATAATAAGCCACTATAGGCATGTGCCTATAGTCCCAGCTACTTGGGAGCTGAGGAGGGAGGATTTCTTGAGCCCAGGTGGTCAAGGCTACAGTGAGCCAAGATCACGCCACTGTACTCCAGCTTGGGTGACAAAGTGAGAACTTATCTCAAAAAAGGAAAAAAAAGAACTCTTAACTTTTAAAATGGAATTATTTATGTACTTTCATAATATATCAAACTGTATATAAATTCTAAATATTTCATAATTTCTATTTTTATCTTATTGACTCCTGAACTATTTAAAATTACAGCTGGATACAGTGGCTCTTGCTTGTAATCCTAATATTTTGGAAGGCCAAGGTGGGAGGATCGCTTGAACCCGGGAGTTCAAGACTGCCCTGGGCAACAGAGCAAGACCCTATCTCAGTAAATAAATAGATAAATAAATAAAGTTTAATTTCCAAAGGCATACTTTTTTGTTTATCTAAGATTTCTAATTTTATTGTGTTGTCATTGTATCAAGTATATGTTCAGATCTATATTCTCATTAAAGTTCAGTTTGGATTTGTCACTTCATAGATATGTTACAACATCCTATTATAATTGACATTTGTCGTTGCCTGCCTGCAATCTTGCCAGTTTTTATCTTGATCTTATATTGGTTTTATCTTTGTTTGTTTGTTTGTTTTTTGAGTCAGAGTCTTACTCTGTCACCCAGGCTGGAGTGCAGTGACACGATCTCAGCTCACTGCAACCTCCTGGGTTCAAGCAATTCTCGTACCTCAGCCTCCCTAGTAGCTGGGATTACAGGCACGGGTCACCAGGCTTGGTTTATTTTTGTATTTTTAGTAGAGACGAGGTTTCACCATGTTGGCCAGGCTGGTCTCAAACTACTGGCCTCAAGCATTGATCTTGTATTTGTAAATCTGTACAAGGTTGGGTTTCTTTTAGCCTCTCTGCCCTCCTTTATCATTAAGAAATATGCCTCTTAATCCCTAGTAATTTTGTTTTAGTCTGTTTTGTCCAAAATTGACATTTGTATACCAGCTTTATTTTGGTTAGTATTTACCTTTGTATCTTTTATTTTTAACTTTTATTTCATTTTATATTTATCTCCTGTAAATAGCATATAGTTGAATTTTTTTGTGAGGATGGATTTACTCCAATATGAAAGTATTTTATTAGGAAATTTTACTTGTTTATTGTGATTACTATATACTTATTTATTTCTACTATCTTATTGTATGTTTTATATTTACAACCTTGTTTTTGTCCTTTTTCTCATTTCCTTTTGTTGGATTGATAGGGGTTTAAAATTTTCATTTTCTCTTTCTATAAAATACTTTTAAAATTCTTACTTATTAAAAAAAATTTTTGTTAGAGATGGAGTCTCACTCTCACCCAGGCTTGAGTTCACTGGCATAATCATAGCTCACTGTAGCCACAGACTCCTTGGTAACACAATCATAGCTCACTGCAGTCACAAACTCCTGGGTACCAGCAGTCCTCTCACCTCAGCCTCCTGAGTAACTAGGACTACAGGCACATGCCACCATGCCTGGTTCATTAAAAATTTTTTTTGACAGTCAGTCTCTCACTATGTTGCTCTGTCTGGTCTCAAACTCCTGGCCTCAAGCGTTCCTCCCACCTCGGTCTCCGAAGTTTACAGGGATTACAGACATGTGCCACCATACCCAGCTCTTATATAGAATCTTTATATGCTATATTATTTATTTTAGGGAATATTCTTAAGTTTTTAGACTGCATATTTGATTTAGTAAATTCTTTTTTTTTTTTTTTTTGAAACGGAGTCTTGCTCTGTCACCCAGGCTGGAGTGCAGTGGCCGGATCTCCGCTCACTACATGCTCCGCCTCCCGAGTTTACGCCATTCTCCTGCCTCAGCCTCCCGAGTAGCTGGGACTACAGGCGCCCACCACTTCGCCCGGCTAGTTTTTTTGTATTTTTTAGTAGAGACGGGGTTTCACCGGGTTAGCCAGGATGGTCTCGATCTCCTGACCTCGTGATCTGCCCGTCTCAGCCTCCCAAAGTGCTGGGATTACAGGCTTGAGCCACCGCGCCCGGCCTTTTTTCTTTTTTCTTTTGAGACAGGAGTTTTCCTTTTGTTGCCTAGGCCAGAGTGCAGTGGCATAATCTCGGCTCACTGCAACCTCCACCTCCTGGGTTCAAGCGATTCTCCTGGCTCAGCCTCCCAAGTAGCTGGGATTATAGGCATGTGCCACCATGCCTGGCTAATTTTGTAATTTTAATAGAGATGGGGTTTCTCCATGTTGGTCAGGCTGGTCTCGAACTCCCGACCTCAGGTGATCTGCCCGCTTCGGCCTCCCAAAGTGTTGGGATTACAGGCGTGAGCCACCGTGCCCATCCTGATTTAACAAATTCCAAAGTTAATCCATAACTTAGCCGTCTTCTTGATCATTATAGGTACTTAAGGAAAATTCTACCACTTATATTTTAACTAATATTTAACAACTCCTTATATTAGTTATTTGTTATGGTGAATTTTTACTAGAATTTCTTATATACAATTTTAAAGATTTCTTTATTCACCATTGCTTTTTGTAACATACTCCCTCACTCCAGGTTTTGTCAAAAAACGAATTTATATTACCCTCAATCTTGAGTAAGGCTGGGCACGGTGGCTCACAACTGTAATCCCAGCACTTTGAGAGGCCAAGGTGGGTGGATCACCTGAGATCAGGAGTTCAAGACCAGACTGACCAACATGGTGAAACCCCGTCTCTACTAAAAACACAAAATTAGCAAGGCATGGTGGCACATCCCTGTAGCCCCAACTACTTGGGAGGCTGAGGCAGGAGAATCTCTTGAACTCAGGAAGAGGGGGTCTCAGTGAGTAGAGATGGCGCCATTACACTCCAGCCTGGGCAACAAGAGCAAAACTCCATCTGAAAAAAAAAAATATTTGTAATAGTTTAGCTGGGTATGGAGGTTTTGTTTATTATTATTGGGATACAGTATAATTGTCATATCACAATTCACTGGTTTAGAGTGTACATTTCAGTGGTTATATGCATTTTCTGAGTTGTGCAACCATCACCACAGTTAATTTTACAACATTTTTATCAACCCTCCAAAAACCCTGCACTCCTTAGCTGTTACCCCCATCCCCCTCCCTGAAACTGCTCCAACTCTAGGCAACCACTAATTAATTTTCTATAGATGTACCTTTTTTGGACATTTCATATAAATAGAAACACAATATGTAGGCCTTTGTCACTGGGCTTCTTTATCTAAGCATAATGGCTTCAAAGTGTATTCAAGTTTTAACAGTGACCAGTATTTCATTTCTTTGAATCATTGTCAAGCAATATTCTTTTGCAAGGATGTGCCACATATTCATACATCAGTTAATGAATATTTCGGTTGGTTTCACTATTTTGCTATTATGATAACTGCTATAAAACAACACATAGATAAATGTACACAATTAATGCTATAGACATTTGTGTACAATTTTTGAGTAAATCTGTGTTTTAAATTCTTTTGGTAAATACCTAGGATTAAAATTACTGGGACTGATGTTAACTTTATGTTCAACTTTTTGAGAAACTATCAAACTGTTTCCCACACACCTGCATCATTTTACATTCCAACCAGCAATGTACAAAGGTTCCAGTTTCTCTTCATTCTCACCAACACTTGTTATTGTTCATCTTTTTTTTATTATTGCCACCCTAGTGGGTTTGAGGTGTTATCTCATTGTGGATTTAATTTGCATTTTCCCAATGACTAATGTTGTTGAGCAGCTTTTATGTGCTTGTTGGTTATTTGTATACTTTCTTTGGTGAAATGTCTATTTAGATCCTCTGCTCATTTGTAAATTGGGTTATTTGTCTTTTTATTGTTAAGGTTAAGAATTCTTTATATATTTTGTATACTGGACCCTTCTTAGATAAATTATTTGCAAATATGTTTTTCTGGTTGTTTGTTCACTTTAATTTTTAAATAGTGTGTGTGGTAGGAATCTAACTTTATTCTTTTCCATTTAGATATATAGTTGTCTCAGCACCATTTGTTGAAAAGATTATTCTTTCTTCATTGAATTATCTTGGCATCTATGTCAAAAATCAATTGATTATACATGTGAAGGTTTTTTTCTGAAATCTAAGTTCCATTCTATATGTCTGTCCCTATGTGTAGTTTTGATTACTGTGACTTAATAATAAGTTTTGAAATCAGGAAGAATGAATCCTCCAACCTTTGTTCTTTCTCTCTTTTCATTTATCTGGGATTGTGTTAATTTTTCCTTTGTTTCTGAATAAGAATTTTGCTACTTGATAGGTTTTCCTTCAGCATGTCTAATACATCATCCCACTGTCTTCTGGCTTCCCTGGTTTCTAGTGAGAAATCAGCTGTTAATCTCATTTAAGATCCTTGTAAGTGATGAGTCATATCTCTCTTGTACCTCTCAAGATTCTCTTTATTTTTGGCTCTTGATAGTTCGATTATAATATGCCTACTTCTATTAGAGTTTATTCTACTTTGAATTAATTGAGCATCCTAGACATATATATTATTGTTTCTCATTGAATTTGGGGAGTTTCTGGCCATAATTTTTTCATATATTTTTTCTGCCTCTCTCTTATCTCCTTCTGAAACTGCCATTATGCATTTATTGCTATGCTTGATGGTGTTCTACAGGTCTCTAAGGCTCTGTTCTTTTTTCTTCATTATTTTTTCTTTTGTTTCTCTGATTAGATAATTGACCTATCCTCAAGTTTGCCAATTTTTTATTATGCTGGAATCTGCTGTTGTGCCTTCCTGGTGAATTTTTAAATTTCAGTTATTGCCCTTTTCAACTCTGGAATTTCTGTTTGATTCATTCAAATAATTTCTATCTATTGATAGTCTTCCTTTGTTGATACATCATTCTCAGTTTTTTCTGTTTTGTTTGTTTTGAGATAGAGTCTCGCTCTGTCGCCCAGGCTGGAGCATAGTGGCGCGGTATCGGCTCACTGCAAACTCCACCTCCCAGGTTCAAGCGATTCTCCAACTCAGCCTCCCGAGTAGCTGGGACAGTGACAAGCGGCCACTAAAACTCCTGGCTAATTTTTGTACTTTTAGTAGAGACAGGGTTTTATCATATTGGCCAGGCTGGTCTCGAACTCCTGACCTCAAGTGATCCACCTGCCTTGGCCTCCCAAAGTGCTGGGATTACAGGTGTGAGCCACCGCACCCAACCTTATAATTCTTTAGACATGGTTTCCTGTAGTTCTTTGAACATGTTTAAAATAGGGGTTTTTAAATCTTTGTGTAATAAGTTCAAAATTTGAGTTTCCTGAAGGTCAGTTTCATTGAATGCATTTTTCCTGTATATGTGCCATGCTTTCTTGTTTCTTTGTATGTCTCATACTTTTTGCCAAAAACTGTTCACTTTAAATAATTTTACAACTCTGAAAATCAGATTCCTTCTCCCTTCAGGATTTGTTGTTGTGGCTGTTTGTTTATTTTAGTGATTTTTTTGAACTAATTACGTAAAGTTTGTATTTTCTGTCATGTGTGGTCACTGATGTCTTCGCTTAGTTTATTGGTCAGCTAATGGTTGACCTGATTTTCTTAAAAGCCTGGAATCCACCCCTCGTCCAGTCTGCTGAGGCACTTTATGCGCATGTTAGATCATGCCTTCAATAGTCAGCCTGGTAGTTCAGAACTGTGCCTTAGCCCTAACTTTCTGCTTTCACAAAGCCCCCAAGTTAGCCATAGTTGAGAGCCAGGGCCTTGTAAGCTCTTTCCTCTACATGTACACAGACCTGGGAATCCACAATAGTATCCATGCACATGGCCTTCTAGATTCCTACCAGTAATTTTGGAGCTTTTCAATGCACCATATGGACATCTAATCACCTACCTTTTCCTTTTAAGCTTTCAGTTAGCTTGTTGGTTCCCCCAGCTGTTATTTACCCCCAAGACAGCTTCAATGTTAAACAGATGCCTCTGAGTGTTTTTGAGAAACTCCCCGGGAAAAAGGCAGTTCATGCTAGGTGAGGGCTGAGTCAGGTCAAATAAACATAGTATTGTAAGTGGGATCTTCCTGGAAACTACCAAAGAGGCCAAAGAATGACAGTTCTGTGGGAATTGGGCTTTGAAGGAGCTCCAACTTCATTTTTCTTTCCCCTAGTGGCTGTCAGACTTGCATTCACCATGATTGTGGGCTGTTTGTTGTCAAGGCTACCACATAACTGGGAAGGGGGTTGGGACTAGGCCATGGTAAAACAAAAGAGATTCAAGGGTGTGGGTGTGTGTGTGTGTGTGTGTGTGTTTTAAATAAACACTCATTGGATTGCTGCAAGCCTTTGTTATATTTTCAGAACTCTAAAATAGTTGATTCCGACAATTTTTGTCCGTATTCTTGTTGCTTTTATGGAAAAGTAGATATTCAGAGTTTGATATCATTTGGCTATAGAAGTTTGAAATCCAAATTGACTGTTTTCCTCAGAAGCCTTGAGGATATTATTCATTTGTCTTCTTGTCTCTGTATTTAGAAGTCTGTTCTCAGTCTAGTTATTGGTTCTTTGTAAGTAATGTCTTTTTTACACCTTAGTGCATCAAAGTTTCTCTTTGCCTTTAGTGTTTGCAGGCACAATACACAATTGTGCGTGTGTATTTCTTTTCTTTTTTTCTTCACCATTTTCATTGTGCCTTTTCAAAGAAGTCACATCTTTTAGTTTCTAAAAACTTTGAACATTTCCTTCAGTATTGCAGTTCTCCTACTCTCATCTTTTTCTGCAGCTCTAGTAGATTTATGTTAAACTTTCCTATTCTCTCCTTTATGTCTCTTAACTTTCCATATTTTCTATCTTTTCATATCTTATTATAACAGTTTTACTTAAGTCTCTGTGTGCTCTGGCATTGAGACCAGGCTGAGTCTTTTCATATCTTTATGTGACTTTCTTAGTAATTTCCTATTCTTTTCCAGTTAATTAATTATCTCTGCAACAGTGTTTACTCTCCTGTATTGTATTTTTTTTGTGCTTAGACTGTCTATTCTTTTTCATCTCTTTCATTTTAAAGTCTCTCTCTCTTTTTTTTTGGATGGAGTCTCGCTCTGTCGCCCAGGCTGGAGTGCAGTGGCGCAATCCTGGCTCACTGGAAACTCAGCCTCCTGGGTTCACGCCATCCTCCTGCCTGAGCCTCCCGAGTAGCTGGGACTACGGGCGCCCACCTCTGCGCCCGGCTAATTTTTTGTATTTTTAGTAGAGACAGGGTTTCACCGTGGTCTCAATCTCCTGGTCTCGATCTCCTGACCTCGTGATCCACCTGCCTTGGTCTCCCAAAGTGCTGGGATTACAGGCATGAGCCACCATGCCCAGCCTTTTTTTTTTTTTTTTAAACAGAGTTTCGCTCTCTCGCCCAGGCTGGAGTTCAGTGGCACGATCTTGGCCAACTACAATCTCCACCTCCTGGGTTCAAGCGATTCTCCTGCCTTAGCCTCCCTGTTAGCTGGGATTACAGGAACCCGCCACCATGCCCAGCTAATTTTTGTATTTTTAGTAGTGGCAGGGTTTTGCCATGTTGGCCAGGCTGGTCTCGAACCGTTGAACTCAGGTGATCAACCTGGCTCCTTTCCCAGGTCAAAGTGCTGGGATTACAGGCGTGAGCCACCACGCCCAGCCTAAAGTCTCTTTCATACTGTTCTTTTTTAGTTCTTGGGATATTACTTTTTCATTTATCTGCGTAACTTTATTCATTTCCTGATGTAGTTAATAATACTCAGTTTTGAATTCATTATTGATGGATATTATGTTTTCTGTAAAGGTCCTTTGCTTCCTGGGTTATGAATATATCTGTAAAAATGAGTTTGTATTTTGTTTGTGCTGTTGCCAAAGGCTGGTACACATGATCAACCAGTTTTTATGTTAACTCCCTACCTTCAGACCATCACACCTCATAGTTTATATTTAGATCTCACAAGAGAGTGTGGGAAGGCTTGAATTTTTGCACTTACATGAAACTATTTTTTTCTTGCCCACCCAGTTTCTAGGGGTAGATGGGAAACTTTATACCACATCATCTGATCAGTGAACAGATATTTCAAGTTCCAGTCCTCCCAAACCTCAGCTTTGTGTAGTGTGGGATATGATGAGGTTTCTCTTCAAATAATCTGATCAATCTTTTATTCTTGAATTCATATTACCCCCTGCTTTTTTCCTCCTTTTTCTCCCCTTTTCTCCTTTTTGCCTTTGTTAGATGTGCAGGCACGCCACAGTACCAGGCGTTATCAGTACCAGCTCACATTCCTTTCCTTATTTAGAAAGAGGACTAACTTTCTAGCTCATTACAGATACCCCTTCCCCTTCCTCTCCACTGTTTTTTTACGTGCCCACCCTATCTAAAAATAATCAAATGTTTAGCCAACCGGGATTAGTTTAGGTTGTACAACCCGACCCCAGCCAATGGGGAAAGAGTGCAGGGGCAGGATTTGCGTCAGGAATAAAGGCTCTAGTGCCCCTTTGTTCAGGTGTGCTCTCATGGCAACTGGCGAAGGAGGCACCCCTCTATGCAGAAGTAAATTTGCTTTCCTAAGAATCCTTTGTTCCCCAGCACTTTGGGAGGCCGAGGCGGGCGGATCACGAGGTCAGGAGATCGAGACCATCCTGGCGAACACAGTGAAACCCTGTCTCTACTAAAAATACAAAAAATTTAGCCAGGCGTGGTGGTGGGCGCCTATAGTCCCAGCTTCTCGGGAGGCTGAGGCAGGAGAATGGCGTGAACCTGGGAGGCGGCAGAGCTTGCAGTGAGTGGAGATCGCACCACTGTACTCCAGCCTGGGCGACAGAGCGAGGCTCCGTCTCAAAAAAAAAAAAAAAAAAAAAAAAATCCTTTGTTCAAGTGTTCAGTTTCCTTAGGATTTTGAGCTTTAGTCCTAACATTAGTTCGATGTCAGGTCCAGATCCTACCTCATGGGCCTAAGTCCATGACTGTTTTTGGTGGGCATTGAAATGTCAGCCAAGTCTAACTTCCTGAGCCACTGCTGTGAGTAATCTCTATTTTTGGAACCTAGAGGTCTTTTTTTCTTTCTTTTTTAACCACACCCATTTATAAAACCTTTGGACTTTATCTTTTTTTTAATGTGATTTAGTATCTACAGCTACTTAGTCTACAAGGTTGCTAGAAACGGTTAGACTTGTGATCGACTTTGTTCCTGCAAGATTATAATATCTCCTGATTAATTTCTTAAGTTTCAGTTATAGTCTGTTCATTATGAAATATATATGTATATATATTTTAAGAACTTGCAGCCCTTTATTATTAACTGAACCAGGCATTGTATTAAGTTCTTCTCGTAATATTATATAGGCTTACAACACTATAGGGCTATGTTACTTCTTTTTAACACATTAAAAATTAAAGTGCTAGAGATTTTAAACAAAGGTTACAGAAATATTAAATGGCAGAGCTAAATTCAAATCCAGGACTGTCAGACTCTAAATTAATGTCTGTTTATTATTTTACCCATCTGGATAAGTGAGAAAACAATTGTGGTAAGACATGTCTAGTACTATTCTTGGTTTATCAAAGTATAATGGTGCCTAAAATACCTAAATTTCCTTTTTTTTTAAAAATAAATAATCTTTTATTTTTAGGTTTTTCAAGTTACACTTTCCAGTAGTGTAAAGGTAGAAAGAGCAATTTGATTTGCGTGTTGTTCCTTTAATGGGATTGTAGATGTGATTAGAATAAAGAAAAGAGATCATAATTCATCTAAAAAGGACACCGTGGCTACCACAGGTGATAGATTTTTTCTTTTAAATTAGGAGGAATTTCTAATGCAGCTGTGTAAAAATAGAATTGGTAGCTTTGAATAGGTAGCAAGTTTTTCAACCACTATAAGTTTATTCTAGTGACTTATTCCCCTCATCTATGCAGTATACCTTATACTGCATACCTTATACTGCATAGGTGAGGGGAATAAGTCACTAGAATAAACTGTCTGCTTGAGGACCATAAACCCAGTTGGACCTGGGCTACCTGTTTTTGTAAATGAAGTTTTACTGGCACACAGCCATTTAGTTACATATTATGTATGGCTGCTTTTGTGCTGCAACTGCAGAGTTGAGTGTTTAGTCTGTAGTGCCTAAAATATTTATCTGGCTCATTCCGGGAAGAGTTTACCAACTCCTCCTATATAAAGTAAACCCCCAGGAATATATTTTTACTTGACTGATCCCACAAAAAAGGAGGGAAACTTCAAGCTGAAGTTTAGTAATTCATTTGTTCTTTCCATGGTCAGCACAGAAGCTACACATTGGTCTTCTTTGCTAATAGTAGATTCAGACCATATGATGAGCCTCATTTAGTTATGAAAAGCTAAGCTAAAGACTATTTCCTGGCATTCTTAGTTCCATCAGCCTAATTGAAAACCCCAGCCAAGTTATTCTTAGTTTTGATTTTATTTATCTAAATGTAAAGCACATTTAGCATCAAATGAAGTTCATTGTGACCTCAGACAATGAGAGGCAGCCACATGTGGGAGTGCTGGAAATAAATCTAGTGTCTAGCTGATGGGAAACATTGTGTGAAGAAAAAGGAACTTGTCTGTCCAGAGGAATCTTTGCTGACTTTTTGTACTCTGACCCCATGTTTTTAAAAAATGAAGGACTTTAATTTTTTTTAAGTTCATTTCCAAACTGATACATTTTTCTCACCAAACCTTTTTTACTGTTTCTATAAATATATGTGCTCCAATGTTTCTATTTTGTTTGTTTTTTCTTTCGGCCAGCTGTTTAGGTTAAAATGGGTCACGTAGCACACACTCTTTTAAGGTCAATCCCAAATCTTGAGGTACCTTCTATACATTACTGTTTTAGTACTTGTAACAGTGCCATGTTTGCATGATTGAAAAATGCATATTGCTCATTTTCATTTTTCTGTGATGTTCCAAAATAATCTTTTGGTATCTTTCATGTCAACTTAGATCATTTGTAAGACATTGATATGTTAGGACACCCTGACCTCCTTTGGCGAACAAGTAATAAGCAAATCTTATAGGCTGGGTGCATGTAAACCTATCTAGCCTTGGGTAGATTTGCCAGTCCTCTGCACACCCCCACTCCACCCCAACAAATACATGTGAAATCAATTTTTTGACAGTTGCCTCCATTAAGACTTCATATCTGAATTACACTAATGGAGTTTACCTTTTACATCCCCCCCCTTTTTTTTTTTTTGAGACAGGGTCTCACTGCATCACCCCAGCTGGAGTGCAGTGGCACAATCATGGTTCACAGCGGCCTCAACCCCTTGGGCTCAGGTGATCTTCAGCCTCCTGAGTTGCTGCCATAGGTACCTGCCACTATGCCTGGCCAATTTTTGTACTTTTTGTGGATACGAAGTTTCCCCATGTTGTCCAGGCTGGTCTTGAACTCCTTGACTCAAGCAATCTGCCCACCTTGGCCTCCCAAAGTGTTAGGATTACAGACATGAGCCACCACACCTGGTCTACTTCCCTTTTAAGAGACCTATACAAACGTTATTTAATGACAGTGGTGTCAGCAGTCTCAGAGGGTTGGAGGAAGAAGGTGGAAATAATGCAAGCATTAGGCAAAAGATTTAAACTTTTCTCCTTTGGAAGCCATGGGCTACGGTACTACTCAGACTTTGGTCATTGTGTCAGAGTCAAAATCAGAGATATGAAAGAAAAATACCACATATTCTCACTCATAAGTAGGAGCTAAATATATACACATAGAAGTGGGGTATGGGTTGATGGGCAGTGGGGACTTAGATGGTTGGCATGGGTGGTTGATGGCAGGTTGCTTGGTGGGTACAATGTGTATTGCTACACTGAAGGCCCTGACTTCACCACAGTGCAATATATCACTGTAGCAAAATTGCACTTCTACCCCATGAATATATACAAGTTGTAAAAAACAAATTTTTAAAACCGGATAACTTACTATATACCTATTTAGAGTAAGGATATGGTGCTGCCATCCCCATGTTGTAGAATTTATTTCATTTTTAAATGCTTGATTTAGTGTGAAAGGTAACAAATTGCTACTTAAGTCAGAAAGTCTGAGAAAGGAGGGTAAACATTACTGAAATTGTAGTCTTGGCCTTTATAAGAAGTGTAGAAGTTGAGTGCAAAGGGGACCTAGGTAAGATGATCAGGGCCCAAGAGTTTGTCCCCAGCTTGACTTCTGTCAAACGGTGTCTCTGGGAAGGATGTTTTTTCCTTCTCATTGTGAACATTCTACTCTCAAGGCACTGAAAGCTTTTATCATTGCCTGCTTTTGAAAAGGAAGTTATTGGACTTCTGCCTACTTTGGCTGCAACTGGAGTGAGAGGAGATGCAGGAAAGTGAGAAAGTGCTCTTTAACCTGGCAGTGTTTGCTTTACATGTGTTATGTCATGATAAGAATAAGGGGTGTCATTAAAAACATTAATGCTGCATTAGAAGAATGCTTCATTCTCTTATTTTGTATTTTGACAGTTCTGCTCCCAACCTCATTTTGCTAGAACTAGAAAAGTGTTTTTATTATTTTTTTTTTGAGATGGAGTTTTGCTCTTGTTGCCCAGGCTGGAGTGCAATGACACAGTCTCGATTTGCTGCAACCTCTGCCTCCTGGGTTCAAGCAATTCTCCTGCCTCAGCCTCCCGAATAGCTGGGATTACAGGCACCTGCCACCATACCTGACTAATTTTTTGTATTTTTAGTAGAGACAGGGTTTCAGCATGTTGGCCAGGCTGGTCTTGAACCCCTGACCTCAGGTGATCCACCTGCCTCGGCCTCCCAAAGTGCTGAGATAACAGGCATGAGCCACTGTGCCTGGCTGAAAAGTGCTTTTAAAAAAGCATAAAGTAATTTAATTTTTTTTGGAAGGAGTTTTAGAAACTTTAATTTTAGAAACTATCTGATTGTGATACATGCTAACACACTCATATACTCCCTCCTCCTCACACAACACACACACAGCCTCTCTTTGTCGCTCATAAAGTCCTTCAGAAGCTTTCTCAGTGCTTTTAGGAGTATGACAGAAGTCCTTACATGGCCAACAAGGACCTGCATGGTCCTTTCAACACTTATTTTGTCTTCCTCATCTTTCTTTTGTGCTCCCCCTTGTGTTCTCCTCCAGCCCTGCTGTCATTCCTCCACATGGAAGTCTTTTTTTTTTTTCCCCCCCAAGACAGAGTCTTACTCTGTCACCAGGCTGGAGTGCAGTGGCTCACTACAACCTCCACCTCCCGGGTTCAAGTGATTCTCCTGCCTCAGCCTCCCAAGCAGCTGGGACTACAGGCGCACACCAGCTAATTTTTGTATTTTTAGTAGAGACAGGGTTTCACCATGTTGGCCAGCATGGTCTCAATCTCTTGATCTCATGATCTGCCTGCCTCAGCCTCCCAAACTGCTGGGATTACAGGCGTGAGCCACCGCACCCAGCCAGGAAGTCTTTTTTGGCTCCTGCCATATTCTTCTGGCACTTCTTCCTTATACAGAGATCACACATGCACATTGTACATTTGCAGTTTATAAGCTCAAGTGAGTGTAGGAACTGCTGCTCTTTGGTTTTCTTGTTTGTTTGTTTGTTGCTTATTTCTGTATTTCCAGGATCTAACACAATGCTTGGTTAGCTGTACCCAAGTTTTATTGAGTACATGAATTCCATCGATTGTATTTTCTGTAGCTACCCGATCTTTGTTTGAACCTTTCAAGATATCTCATTCCATTTTGGTGTTCTTATTGTAATAGAAATTAGAGAAAATATTTGCAACCAGAATGAGAAAAAGGTAATATTAATATACAAAGAGCTCACATAAGTTACTGAAGAAAATGTCTAAAGCCCTAATAAATAGGTAAAGAATGTAAATAGCTAAGTCACAAAAGAAATCTTAGAATGCTTAAAAGATCCAGGCGCAATGGCTCATGCCTGTAATCCCAACACTTTAGGAGGCCGAGGCAGTAGGATCACTTGAAGCCAGAAGTTACAAGCCTTGGAGACAAAGCAAGACCCCATCTCTACAAAAAACAAAAAAAAAACCAGCCAGGCATAGTGGCACTCACCTGTAGTCCCAGCTACTCTGGAGCCAAAGGCGGGAGGATTGCCTTGAGCCCATGGGTTTGACGCTATGGTGAGCTATGATCGTGTCACTGCACTCAGCCTGGGCAACAGAGAGACACACTGACTCTTAAAAAAAAAAAATGGCCAAAAGAGATATGAGAATAATTATCTTTACTAGGCGTCAAATAAGTGCAAATCAAAGCAAACTGCCAACTATTAGTTGAGCAAAAAATTTAATTGATAATCTATTTTTCAGAATGTATTGGTCTAGTTAGAATATCAATTCTCATCTTTCTGACAGAGTACTAGTCCTTTGTAAATATCCAGTCACCTCTTTTCAGTTAAAGTTGCTGTCTCCAAGGAGTTTGCCGTCCAATTGGGGAGGTACAATCTCAACATAAGAAATGAGAAGTTAGCATGAAGACCCACTGATACCATATTGCTTTTGCTGCTCTGGTTTAACTCTTTGCTCAGTCACTGTGAACTGTAAAACATGTAGCAGTTCTTCATCTAAATCAGCCTCCCTATCTATTTTCACTCACGAGAAGCAGCCTGTTACATAATCAGTGACTATCTTTGTAAAGACATTTTTACATCTTTTTAATCTAAGACCCATCTAAGGCCCAACTTTAAGTCTTCGATCTTCTACTTAGTTAAATGTGTGACTTTTGGGAAATTGCTTACAGTACTCATTTGTAAAATTGGTAACTTACCTTATAGGGATTGTATTATTCAATTTGTTTATTCATTTTAATATATTCATTGAGCACCTACTGTGTGCTAGGCCTATTCTCAGGCACTGAGGGTACAACAGTGAAGACCCATACTTGGGCAGGTGTGGTGGCTCATGCCTATAATCCCAGCACTTTGGGAGGCTGGGGTGAGAGGATCACTTGAGTCCAGGAGTTCAAGAGCAGCCTGGGCAACATGGCCAAATCCTGTCTCAACAAAAGTTTTTAAAAATTAGCCCAGCATGGTGGTGCATGCCTGTAGTCCCAGCTACTCAGGAGGCTGAGGTGAGAGGATGGCTGGAGGCCATTGAGTTGAAACTGTAATGAACTGAGATCACGCCACCACACTCCAGCTGAGTGACAGAGCGAGACCCTGTCTCAAAACAAAAACAAAAAAAGATTGTAGGCTTGAACAACCAGAAGGATGGAGTTTCCCTTAACTAACATAATATGTAAACTGTTTAGTCTGGCACATGGCACTTACTGGGTATTCCATAAAGAGTGGTTTATTTCCCCGAAATTTAGAGTAAGAGTGAAAGACTTTGATCCAGTGTACTTCTGTCCACCTACACAAGCAAATAGAATGTTTCACCAGAATAACTAGGTAAAAAATTTTATATGTAATTGGCACATTGGAATCCTTGTAAATTACTCCTGTTGGCCAAGAGACTTCTTTGGTAGAACTTGTGTTTTTCCATATGACAATAATATAGTAATGGCAAGTATATCAATAATAATAAAACTTTTTTTAAAAATTAAAGGGAAAATCTTATCAAATTAATGTTTCATTTTAAGGAAAATATGACTCTTTATGCCCATTTTTTTCCTTTCAGGATGTTGCCTTATGGCTGTTTAGCAACAGGAGATCGCTCTGGCCTCATTGAAGTTGTGAGCACCTCTGAAACAATTGCTGACATTCAGCTGAACAGTAGCAATGTGGCTGCTGCAGCAGCCTTCAACAAAGATGCCCTTCTGAACTGGCTTAAAGAATACAATTCTGGGTTAGTTTATTCTGTTTAATTATCATTTTTCTGTACAAACAGCCAAACAAATACTATATGCTCCCAATAGAAGTCATCAGTGTGTTAGAGGAAATATTAGTGTTTTTTATCTATTGCTTCAATTTCATGTTAGAATAAAATGACACATAGCCCTTTCTAAAGTCTTGTAGTTGGTGAATGTTGAATTCTACTTTATCTAGATCAAATTTTCGAGCTCTGCTGTAAAGTTACAATCCATGAATTTAAGTATTTAAAGATAACATACTAAAGCCTTTGTTCAAGTGCATCAGCTTCTCTAATTATGTGAATATATGAACCTAAGTGAGTTTTTAATGAGTTTGTAGATTGTGATTTCTCCAAACTAAAAAATGCAATGCTTGGAATTGTGGTGTTAGAAAAGCACTAATATATAGGAAATAAAAGAATTTCACAGTGAGGGGGAAATGGTCTGCAAGTGTTTTTGGCTAAAGACTTCATGAAGAGTCAGACACATTTTATCGAGGACTTTTTTTAATATGAAAATCAGTTTCCAAATTTTGATCTTAAGGCCTTGTCTGTAGGGAATCTCTATTACTTACTTCTAATTGAAGTCAGTGACTTAAATGGTTGAAACTGTAGTGCTTAAGTCTTAAATATGAAATTGTAGTCAGTCTTTGGTCAAAACTAACAAAAATGTTCCCAACCCCCAGCATGATCTAGCAAAGCCATGGTCTCTTCTAACTACTCTACATGAGCCCACTCACAGCCCTACCGAAACACAGCTCCCAGGACATTTGAATGTCTGAGGCCCAGTTATTTAATGTCTTTGAAGGCAGCTCTCTCAGCCCAGCCCTTGTGATGACCACTCACACTCCCCTTGGCTGATCCACATGTTCTCTCATATGGTTTTGGCAGCTCTGTGTTCTCCTTACAATTAAAAAGGAAACAGAGGTACGGTTTGGGTCTCGCTGTACAAGCTTGGAGGCTGAAAACCTTTTTTGCTTCTATTCTTTTCTCTTGTTCAGGGATGACCTGGACCGAGCCATTGAGGAATTTACACTGTCCTGTGCTGGCTACTGTGTAGCTTCTTATGTCCTTGGGATTGGTGACAGACATAGTGACAACATCATGGTCAAAAAAACTGGCCAGGTGAGCTGCTCCTCAGGATCTGCCAAGGGCCTTAGTAATGCCATTACTTACGTATAGCATAATCTCCTGTGTAACTCAGCCAGATTCTTTAGTGATTCTCAGTGTCATGTCTTTCTCTTTACTTCCATTTCTCACCGTCTCTCGTTTCATATACAGTCTATTACTTGTATTAATTTGTTTGCTTGCTTGAAGTTAGATGGTAAGCATTTATTTGTTTAAAAAATTATTGAAGGCTGGGCGTGGTGGCTCACGCCTGTAATCCCAGTACTTTGGGAGGCCGAGCAGGCCAGATCATCTGAGGTCAGGAGTTTGAGACCAGCTTGGCCAACATGGTGAAATCCCATCTCTACTAAAAATACAAACATTCGCCAGGCATGGTGGCAGGCGACTGTAATCCCAGCTACTTGGGAGGCCAAGGCAGGAGAATCACTTGAACCCAGGAGGTGGAGGTTGCAGTGAGCCAAGATCACCCCACTGCACTACAGCCTGGGCAAGGAGAGTGAAACTCCATCTCAAAAAAAAAATGATTGAAAAAATGTTTGTAGTTAAAAGTGGCCTTTTCTTTCAATATAAGAAATTGTATTTGGGATACATTTGTACCTAACAGAAGGGGCAGATAGGTACTGGATGTATTAAATTTAAAGATAACCAATGCTTGAAAAAAAAAGTTGGGATGAACCCCACTTGAGTTATTTTCTCTTTTAGAACATCATACCTAATCATATATGGGAGAAGGGAGAACAGTCGTGTGAGTAATAGCATTCTGGGGTACCTAGGGAATCTAGGCTGTGTTATTTATGAAGTGCTTAAGTTTTCAAATGAAAATTTCATTTTTCAGAGTGACATGCTTGCAAACATTTTTTGTATTAAGCAAAGACAGATGAGATATCTTAGATAATTTTTCAGTTTAGCCACCCTAGGAATTCCCACACTCGTGGCATACTGGAGTGAAAGTCTCCCTGGGTCACTGTGTGAACTTTGGTTCTGTGAGGGACCCAGAGTTTTGTATCTCCTGGGAAATCTGGATTAGTTCTGGCTTGGGCTTTGAGAGTTGAGGTGGAATGAATTTGTAATGCACTATAATACATGAATGCACTATGTAGGATTGAGGAATCTTGTGTCCATACTTAAAAGGATTCCCTTGGACTTCTGGCCAATCACATTGAATACTTAGATTTATCTCCATTTTCTTCGGATAGACCTCTAAAACAATAATAAGGAATTAAGAAATATATAAACTCAAGAAGTCAAAGATGATAGGAAAATAGGCCCTAGTGGGTGCAACATATTACCAGACTTGAGGGTGATAGAAAGTGAGATAGAGAAGTGGCAGTGACTTAATAGAAAGTCAGTACTTAAGCCGGGCGCGGTGGCTCAAGCCTGTAATCCCAGCACTTTGGGAGGCCGAGACGGGCAGATCACGAGGTCAGGAGATTGAGACCATCCTGGCTAACACGGTGAAACCTCGTCTCTACTAAAAGTACAAAAACTAGCCGGGCGAGGTGGCGGGCGCCTGTAGTCCCAGCTACTCGGGGGGCTGAGGCAGGAGAATGGCGTAAAATCCGGGAGGCGGAGCTTGCAGTGAGCTGAGATCCGGCCACTGCACTCCAGCCCGGGCAGAGCGAGACTCCGCCTCAAAAAAAAAAAAAAAAAAAGGAAGTCAGTACTTATAAAGGAGTACGCAAGTCTCATAAAAGCTCTGGAATCAGAGGCACCGTGTATACTGTTCAAGGAGGGATATAGAAAGAGGCTGAAACAGAACTAGTTGGCAGTTTATATATGGAACAGTTAGGCACTCAAGTCCCCTTCCCTTTGCCAAGAAGGAGACAGATTTATTCTCTGAAGAAACTCGTTCTGACTCAAGCACACTTATTTCTACAGAGGCTACAGGAAAGGGTCCCATATTAAAAATGGAGATGCGTGAAAGTCGGCATAGTAAATGGTACAATCTGCAGCCACTTCCACTTGCTTTATTCTAAGAACACTGGCAGCCAGATGTATAGTTGACCCTCAGCGAGAGACTAGATGATTCTATACTAGAAATTTGATTAGTTCCATTGAAAAGTCCTACAGATCCGACAGTTGAGATTTCTCCCTAGTTTTCTCTACAAGGAAGTCCACCAATCAACAAGCAAGCAAGCCTGCCACGTACATAGAATTTTCATTCAGCTTTTTAGTGATTCATTGTTAAATATGAATGGTCAGCTAAGGATTAATATACTTTTAAAAAATGACAATAATTGTTTACGTTTATCATGTACAACATATTGTTTTGAAATATGTCTTCATTGTGGACTTGATAAATTGAGCTGACCTGTGTATTACCTCACATACTTATCTTTTTTTGTGATGATAACATTTAAAACCTAGTGTTTCAGCAGTTTTCAGGAATGCAATATATTGTTGTTAACTATAGTTGCCATGTTGTAAGACAGATCTGCTGAACTTATTCCTCCTATCTAAGTGAAATTTTGTATTATTTGACCAATATCTCCCCAGCGTCTGCAGCCACCATTCTACTCTCTACTGGATTAGCAGACATTTAAGGGAAGCTTCTACCATGAAAGATAGAAACCAAACAAGCAAAATAGGGAAGAAAAGAAAAGAACTCTGGGAAAACAGGGTAACTGCAGTAAACAGAGGGTGATTTTAAAAATCAAAGCAAAAAAATACATTGTATCTTTAAAGTAATAATAGGATTCTGTCTTTTACAGTCAGAACATAGAGGTCTTGAAAATTAGAAATAGGAACAAACAAAAAGTTAAAATAGAAATAGTGTAAATATTTTGTAGCAGGCATAGTTGTAAGTGCTTTATATATAATCTAATGCCTTCAGGCCTGATGACAACCTTATAGAGTGGTGGTATCAGCCCCATTTTACAAGTGAGGATATTAAAGCAACAGAGAGTAGACGTATCAGGATTTTAACCCTGGCAGTTTGGCTCGTGTTCTTTTTTTTAATCCACCATGCCTTAATGTCTCCAAAAAAATATGATAAATAGAGAAAAGTTCCAGAAACAAGAGAGACTCAGTCTAGGGAGGTATACTCTCAGCCTAATGGGAATTCCAGAAAGAAGGAGAATGTCATGAACCCAGGAGGTAGAACTTGCAGTGAGCCTCCTAGATCACGCCACTCACTCCAGCCTGGGTGACAAAGAGAGACTCCATCTCAAAAAAAAAAAAAAAAAAGAAGAAGAAGAAGTAAAAGAGAAGAGGAAACAAGGGAGTGCACTTACTAAGCAAATAATACTAAGCCATTTCCCAGAGCCAATGTTCATGAATATCCAGTCAAAATAGCACAAAAAATATCTGATAACGGAAGAAAAACACCCTTACTAAGGACCTGCACTATGAAATTTCAGTGCATCAGACATAAAGAGAAAGTTTTAAAACTTTCCCAGAGACACAGCAGGCCACATAACAGAGTTTAGAAGTCAGAATGACTTGGCTCCTCAATAGCTACATTGGCAATTATAAGACAGTGGACGTTAGCCTTCATAATTTTGAGGGAAAATGATTTCTAACCTAAAATTGGATAACCAAAGTGGGGTTTTTTTTTGTTTTTTTTTTTTTGTTTGTTTGTTTTTGTTTTTTTTGAGATGGAGTCTTGCTCTGTGGCCCAGGCTGGAATGCAGTGGTGAGATCTCGGCTCACTACAACCTCCACCTCCTGGGTTCCAGCGATTCTCCTGCCTCAGCCTCCCCAGGCAGCCGGGACCACAGGCACACGCTACCATGCCCAATCAAGTATAAAGGGTAGAATGAAGACATTTTTCCAACTTGCAGGGTCACAAAACTTGTCACTCCTCTGCATCTTTTCTCAGAGACTGCCAGAATAAGGGCATCTACCAAAACGAGCCTAAACCAATAATTCTCAAGTGGGGTGATTTTTTCCTCAGGGGCATTTGTTAATATGTGAAAACAGTTTTAGTTGTCATAACTGGGGGGTGGGGTAGTCTAGTGGGTAGAGGCCAGGTATGCTGCTAAACACCCATAGAGGACAGAACCCTGTATCAATTATATGGCCTAAAATGTCAGTAGTGCGAGTGTTGAGAAGCCCTGGTCTCAACCAAAAGAGAATGTAATGGGGGACACAGAAAATGGGCTCCAAATGGGAGAAGAGGAAAGGGAAGGCCCAGGATGATGGCTCTGCAGCAGCACCAGAGAACAACCAGCCCAGCTAGAAACCAGTAGATTACCTGACTGTCTGGAAAACAGTTTTTTTTTTTTTTTGAGACGGAGTCTCGCTCTGTCGCCCTGGCTGGAGTGCAGTGGCCGGATCTCAGCTCACTGCAAGCTCCGCCTCCCAGGTTCATGCCATTCTCCTGCCTCAGCCTCCCGAGTAGCTGGGACTACAGGTGCCCGCCACCTCACCTGGCTAGTTTTTTGTATTTTTTAGTAGAGACGGGGTTTCACCATGTTCGCCAGGATGATCTCGATCTCCTGACCTCGTGATCCGCCCGTCTTGGCCTCCCAAAGTGCTGGGATTACAGGCTTGCGCCACCGCACCCGGCCTGGAAAACAGTTTTGAAAATGATTTGTAGATTTGTTGTTGTTGTTTGATTTGTAGATTTTTAAGGAGAGTTTGGGAAGAATTAATGCCAAGGTCATAGGACACTAAGCTAAATGAATGAATGAATACATGCATACAGTTTTCTCAAGGAAAAAAGGTGAACAACATGTGAAAAATAAAAACACTGAAATTGATGTAACCAGAAATTATGACATAATGTGCCACAGTGTGTAGCATTATGCTAGCATAAAAGTACTAAATCTTTATCTTCCACAGTAAGAATAGTAATATACAATTAGGGAGCAAAAATGAGTATATAAACATATTATTTAGAAAAATGGAGGCAGACACCAGGAAAAACACCTAGTGAGAAGGGTAAGAAGTTACCTCTAAAGAGTAGCACTCAATGTAGGGAGCTAGTAGGGCAAGGATGTACTTTTTTTTTTTTTTTGGGACAGGGTCTTTACTCTGTCACCCAGGCTAGAGTGTAGTGGCATGATCATGGCCCACTGCAGCCTTGACCTCCCAGGCTCAAGCAATTGCCCCACCTCACCCTTCTGAGTGGCTGGGACCACAGGTATGTGCCACTATGCCGGGTTAATTTTTTCCTTCATTTGTAGAGATGGAGTCTCGCTATGTTGCCCAGGCTGGCCTTGAACTCCTGGGCTCAAATGATCTTCCTGCCTCAGCTTCCCAAAGTGCTGGGATTGCAGACGTGAACCACCACACCCAACCTGTACTCTTTTCTTGTTATGTTTTATGGAACTATTTTACTTTTTAAAAATCAGACATTTTAATTCTTTGGATGTATTTTTCTTTCTAAAGAGTCTCCTTTTCCACTAGATATCTACAGTTTAATATCAGGGTTATTTATTATTGATTGTAAAAGTCTTAAGAGTGTTAGTTAGATATGCTCTGTTCTCACTTGGCTCAGTGGACTATAAACAGAGGAAGAAGAGCTCAGATGAGGATGGCTATAGTTCCTGGGGGTCTAGGACTGTGGAGGTTTTGCCTTTTATTTGGAACCCACCAGAAAAAGGAAGGAAATTAAATCCCATTTGTTTTCTAGCTCTTCCACATTGACTTTGGACATATTCTTGGAAATTTCAAATCTAAGTTTGGCATTAAAAGGGAGCGAGTGCCTTTTATTCTTACCTATGATTTCATCCATGTCATTCAACAAGGAAAAACAGGAAATACAGAAAAGTTTGGCCGGTGAGTACTGCCCTTGTGCCAAGGCTGAACACTTCTAACATTTTCTCATCTGACCACCTGGTCTAGCATTTCTTAGCTGTGGTATATGTGGATCTGGGAGATATTCAGTCTGATTATAGGAAGCTTTTGGGGGAATTTGCCTGTCAGATTATTGTGCTGGTTCAGAAATTCTCAGATAGGTGAAACAGAATGCTAGAAATTTAAAATAGTTATTGTATTTTTTTCCAATAATATACTACCTTTTACCTGTTTCAGAACATTCTCTGAAACTATTAAGACAGTTGATAGGAAAATGCTGAAAAGACATCTGCTGTCATTGTGTATGGAATACAGTAAGGGAACCAGGATTCAGGGCAAATTTTTAAATCACTGATCTATTACTGACTACCTACATGTTCCCAAGCATAATACTTGTCTTTTTGCCTTTGTTTCATCTTAAAATGGGGACAAAAATATAAAATTAAGGGCTACTATGATGATTAGAGACATATCATGTAACCCACACATATTTAACAAATGATTGTCACTATCCCTTATAGTTCTGTTTGGGTTTCCTCAGAATATGCCTCAGTGGGTCTGGTTTTCTCTTTGGCAAAATAAGGGGGATACAATTGGATGGTCCTCAGCCTGGCATGGTAGGTCACGCCTGTAATCCCAGCACTTTGGGAAGCCAAGGCACGCAGATCACTGGAGGTCGGGAGTTCAAGACCAGCCTGACCAACATGGTGAAACGCCATCTCTACCAAAAATACAAAAAGTAGCCAGGTGTGGTGGCGCATGCCTGTAATCTCAGCTACTCAGGAGACTGAGGCAGGAGAATTGCTTGAACCTGGGAGGCAGAAGTTGCAGTGAGCCAAGGTCACACCACTGCACTCCAGCCTGGGAGACAGAGTAAGGCTCCATCTCAAAAAAACAACATTAGATGATCCTCTTGAAGGACCATCTTGAAGAGAAGAGAGAGGGCAGGCAGGATGACAGGAAGGAGTAAAAGTACCGACACTGATTGGGGGTACATTAAAAAAATTAGTTTCTGGAATCAGACCACAAATACAGAAACCAGAAATATGTTCAGAAATCCTTGTGGATTATAATTATAACTGATTTAATAATCAGTTCTTGTGTCTCATAGAATTAAAAAGTCTAATTATTAATAAAAATGTAATAGCCTTTCATCATAGAATTTCTATTTAGTTGTGTTTTTGAAAAATATATTTGTGATGTTAGAGAGATTGATTGTTTTATGTAGATTTTAGTCCTGGGACAATTTTCACAGAAGTAAAAATCAGAAATGAACCTTTAGTTCAGTAGGAAGTTTCTTATTCTAATAGAAAATCTAGCTATGTTTTCTTAATTTCCTGTATGAAATGTGCTGTCTCCCCTCTAACACTGTGCTCATGTGATTTGCTGCACCACCCAAAGGTTCCGCCAGTGTTGTGAGGATGCATATCTGATTTTACGACGGCATGGGAATCTCTTCATCACTCTCTTTGCGCTGATGTTGACTGCAGGGCTTCCTGAGCTCACATCAGTCAAGGATATACAATATCTTAAGGTATAAAACCACTTTTCCTTCTCTCTTGGACTTTGTGGGCATTGAGCTCAGTTTTAGCTGCCTGTTTTATTCAAGTGGCTGAAGGGAGTAGAACAAAGTCATTTCCTCTACGATGGTTCTTAGGAGGGAAAGAATCTGGGAAGTTCACATAAAGGAGGAATTTTGAAGAGTAGCTTGTAACCCAGAAGATTTTCCCATCAGTAGAAGGGGCATAAAGAAGACTGGTATTGGGCTATAGCCTTTTTACTCACATTACTGAAAGACCACAGATCAGGCGTGGGTTGGCACCTTGATTTTCAACAGCCTGCCTTTTTCTTGTCAGGATCTTAGTAGGTCTTGAGTCATCTTACTGGATTTGGGTGGTAGTGGCAAGCAGCTGTGTGTCCTGCAGTAATTATAAATTATTTTCATCTTCAAAAACCTTTTGGAAGGAGTCATATTATCTCCCTATCTTGGGGTTCTGCCTCCTGCAGATGATATTTAAATAAGAACATGAAGCGTGCTGCCTGATGGTGGCTGGGGAGGCACAACCAATCCAGCCTTCTGCAGACTTTGATATTTGCACATCTCTACTGAAGTTACGTAAAATCGTATTTTTCCCCTTCCACTTTAGGACTCTCTTGCATTAGGGAAGAGTGAAGAAGAAGCACTCAAACAGTTTAAGCAAAAATTTGATGAGGCGCTCAGGGAAAGCTGGACTACTAAAGTGAACTGGATGGCCCACACAGTTCGGAAAGACTACAGATCTTAACGATCAGCCTTTGCTCCTAATGTATTTGTTGGTTTCATTTCATTTTCATTTTGCACTTGCACTAAATTGAACATGACCCTATCAGAGATGTTATAAAGGGAATGAAATCCTGGAACTCAGAGTTAACTTAAGAACAAGGCATCCCACAGAACCTAATCTGAACAATCCCCGATGATTCCCTCTGCTTTTTGAATGCTTCCAAGACTTATCATGAAAACTGTCAATGGATAATCATTTCCTGCTGACTTTGCACGCCAAGGAATGCTACTAGAGATTGTTTCTGTTTTTGTTTGTTTTTTTCTAATATTTGGTACTTTCCCAGAATGGTGTAAATACTTCTTTTCAATGTTGTAACCAAGTATTGTCACTCAGCCAACAACTTTTCCACACCTGGGGATTGGTGGCTGTTCTTACTTTCCAAATGAGGCTAAAAAGAAAGGCATCTTTCCTCCCTTTTAAAATTGTGTAAACTGCAAATTATAATTTGAATTTTTGATTATTTTCCAGAAGAAATCTTGTAAACCTGTGGATATTCATTAATTCTTTTGTTAATATTTATTTCCATGATAGCATCATTCCAGCCAGACTTGCTGAAAATCTACCGGTGAGGCAAATATAATATATATAAATATGCTACATATATATTTATAAAATTTCTAGTGGGAGTTCTATATAAATGTTTCTTTGGTATTCTTCAGCCTGTGATTTAAAGTTTTACAAAAAGCAGAGCTTTTTCCTAAGTTACTTTTCAGTTAGGTAACTGTGTGATCCAGTTCTTCCAGCTGCTTCTATAATGAGGCACATATTAATACAGTTTTTATATGGTATCTATGAAAGAGTTCACTTCATAGAGAATAATACTTGAGCAAATGTATCCAAGAAAGCAAGCAAATGAAAAGGAACCTATTTATGGAATAAACTCCAGATCTGAAATTCAGTATTTTTGAAAAATGCCAGCTCTTCTTACTGTATTTATTAAAACTTGTAATAATGTGATTTTTTTCAAGAACATTAGTTCAAATTGAAATGGTTTCATGCCACATGGAAATCTTTTAAGTTATTTGTTGAGGTACCATATATTTAGGGTGCTAGGGGCAAGTAATATTAATATGTGCAATAGGAACTACTGGTTTGAATGTGTAAATGGATGATCTCTCTGAGTTCTGACAACATCCAGCAAAACTACTGCTTATTCTCCAAAGAATTGGGAGCTCTCAATCCTCAGTGATATGGGAAAGAGAACTGAGTATTTGCCCTATGACTGAGTTTTCTATAGGAATTTTATTAAAGAATGTTTAATTTTGTTGTCCTTAATGTTCTCAGTCAAATAAATGAGTGAGCTGGTTTCGGCTGTTCTTGGAATGGGTGAGCCTCTTCTTTATGGGTAGAGCGGGCCTTTGGAACTTTGCACTGGAATTCCAAGAAATGGCCAAGTCGGTAGACAAACCAACGTCAGGAATAGGCTAAGGCCTATTATGGCCTCTTCCCTGACTTCTCCCCTTGTTTCCCAGCCTCATCAGGCATGGTGTAGGAAGCCCCTTGGACTTTGATGGGAGCTTGAGGTAAGGAGCCATGCATATGGGAGGTGCCCTGCCAAGGCCAGACTGTGCTGCTTTGGAGCTCTTGTTCACAGGGCAGATGCCGGAGCAGTCCAGTTCCTTGGAAATAACTCAGCTGAGGATGGGAGTTGGCCTCTGGATTCCTCATTTCTAGGGCTGGTATAGACTGACTGAGACTTCCAGGAATAGGACTGTGGAAGGACAGGTTTATTCAGAGATCTTTGTCTAGTAGCCACCCACCACTTCATGAAGCAGGCCGCAGGTCAGTGGTTTGGAGAATGGTGAACACTGCCAGGAAGAAATGGATACCATTTTTTCCAGAGGGGTCAGCCAAAAGGAGGGCCTTGATAAATACATGCCAAATCAGTGAATGTGGATGTCTTTAAGAGCAAGAAAGGGAAATGAACTTCTATGTGTGTCCCCAAACAGTCCTGGGCCTGAACCCAGGATAACTCTTGACCCCCTCCCCTCTGACCTTTTCTACAGGCCCCCACTCCAATGTAGCCAGGACAGCGTTGCTTAGTAGCTACTGAGCATTCCTAGCAAGCACTCCCTACAGACATTTTGAATTGCATGTCTGTGACCTTCAAGAGCTCTGGTTGGGCCAGAGAGGAAAAGGTAGAAGGCAAAAGGATAGCTACGCTCCAGCACGTTAGGACTCCAGACTGTGCAAACAGCTTCCTACGTAGGATTGGTTACCCCATGTCTTGACTCTTGAGCACTCTGACCAACAATGGATATTATCCCAAAACATTTTAATTCCTGTCTTTTGATCCTTTCCCATGTTCCCCTGAAACAAGGTCTTAGAAACTGTACATTTCCATACTTGAGGATAGCGTCTGTGTCTAGCTGGGTCTGGCGGGGGTAGGGGCTGGGAGGGGGCAGGCAGTGCAGAAGGTGACTGTTAAAAGTAATTCTGGAGTGCTCACCTCCTGTCTATAGGCAGACCCTGGACTCCAGAGACCAATATTTGTAATCCAACTCTGCCTTTGTTACCCTTAAGTAAGGTATTTATTTCTCAGGGTTTATGCTTCCTAGTTGATAAAATGAGACTATTAATACCTACCCCACTCAACTTCTCTGGGGTAGGGAGGGCCTGGGTTAAAAGTAGGGATAGGAACTTGTGCTGAGCCCCAGCTCAAACAAAGTCACTTCTTTCCTTGCTCACCCCTCTCCAAGACTACTGAGGGAAGGAACTCTGGGGAGGAAAGCCCCATCCAGTGTTCTACCTTTGTCTTCTCTCTGGGGAGACCCTCCAGGGTATTCTCAGTTCTTCCTTGTCCCAGACAAGGACAGACAGCCTGTAACATAGGGGTCACTTGTCTACAGAAGGTGAAAGATTGGTCTGTGGAATAGAGAGCAGATAGGTACCATGCCATGTTACCCTGCCGAGTGGGGATGAGCAGCTCTTAGAAAGGAGGGGGCAAGGGCTGGAGTTCCTTGGAGGGGGAAGAGTGATGGGAAGAGCTGGCTAGGTACAGCATATATGCAGGCTTGGAGGTGAGAAAAAGCGGGATTCATGGGCACTAACATGCTCAACAATTGTTTCTTTCCATCTGCCTTCCCATTCTTCCACTCCAGAATACTACACCTCTTCTCAGGGATCTAGCCCCATCCTCATGGAGCTGCTTCCTCCTTCAGTATTTGGCAGTTTTATCCTCTTCTCCAATGATGGAAAATCTGTCTGACATTATCTTCTCAGATATTCCTACTCTAAGATGTATACGAACATTTTAGAACCCATGATTCCTTTTCAATTTTGACAAAGCCTAGGTTCAACAACTTAGAAATTTTCGCCTTCCAGACCCTCCCTATCTTCCTCTCTCCTACCTTTTTTTTTATTATGAAAAATAAAGTATAGAGAAAGGTGCATAGACACTTAAAACAATAACATTAATGTATAAAGCAAACAGCCATGTAACCATCACACAGATCAAGAACATTACTAACACCTCAGAAGTCCTTCAGGCTCCCATTCCTGGTCAGGAGTCCCTCCCCCTTGCCAAGGAAGTCACTATACCCTCTCTTATGGCAATTATTTATTTCTTTATGTTAGAATTTATGCTGCCTACTTTTTTAGTCAGGTTTTTTCACTCAGCGTTGTGTTTTCAAGATTCAGCCATGTAGTTGCAAGTAGCTGTACTCATTTATCATTGTATAGCATTCCATTTTGTGGCTGTCACATAATTTTATACCCTTTCTACAGTTAGGATACATACAGTTTGTTCCTAGTTTGAGGCTATTAGGAATAATACGTGCCACTATCATTATAGTTTATCTCCTGGTTCACATACGTACATGTTTCTTTGGGTGTATATACTTTGGATGTCATAGGATTATGTATATGTTTATCTGGACTGGGTAATGCTACAATAAGTGGTTGTACCAATTTCTTCCTCTTTCAGTGGTACATGAGAATTCTTGTTGCTTTACATTCTCAACAAAACCCAGTTAATTTTTAGTCATTCTGGAGTATAGAATCAATTGATTTTTGTTTCCTTAATTAGTAATAAAATTAAGGGTTTTTTATTGTTTTTGACCATTTGGATTTTCTCCTTTGTAAAATTCCTGTTTAAATTCTTTGTCCATTTCTTTATTGGGTTACTTGTGATTTTGGCTATTTGGGTTCTTGTTTTTTTGGTTTGTTTTGAAGAAGGGTTTTTTTTATTTTGCTTTTTTTTTTTGTTTTGTGAAGTTCTATATATTCTTTTGGATACAGACTTTTCGTCAGTCATAGGTGTTAAAAATCCTTTCCCACTGTGTGTATAACTTTCCTTCTCATTCTCCTAATGGTTTCTTCTAATAACACAAGATCTTAATTTTAATGTTGTAAAATGTGTCATTCTTTTTTTGGGGGGTTAGTACCCATATGTAAGTGTTTAGATTTCTTTTCTCTGAAATCTTGAAGATACTCTCTTGGATTATCCTCCACACACTTTGTATTTTTACCTATCCCATTTAGATCCGTAGTTTACCTAGAATTGCTCTTTACAGTGTGAAGTTCCAGTCAATTGTTTTTCCCATATGGGCACCAAATTGTATCCTTCCTCAGTTTTCTTTGAAGGGTTAAGTAACGTGTCCATAGTCACAGAGTAGTTGATGGAGCCAGTATTCAAACCCAGGAAGTAAGAAGCCTATTTCAATTATCTGTGCTCTTTACTCACAATGCCTCAATACACATGTCAGATTTATTGGGTTCCACAAATAGAAACCTGTGGAAATTTTGAATCAAATTGCATTTTAGGTTGAGACAAATTGTCATTTCCAGAATATTGAGTTTTCCAAAGTATGTAAGTGGAATACCCATTTATTTAGATTCTCTTTCATTTATATCCACAGTGATTTATAGTATTCTGTGTTTACATATTATATACATCATTTGTTAGATTCCTGGGTAAGTGATTTTACTGTAAATTTCATTGTTGTTAATCTATAGCAATCATTCACAAAGTGTGGTCCCCTGATGAGGAGCATCAGCATCACCAGAGAGAACTGATTAAAAATGCAAATTCTTAATTTTTAATTTTTGTGAGTACATAGTAGGTATACATATGGGGTACATGAAATATTTTGATACAGGCATATAACATGTAATTATCACATCAGGGTAATTGGGGTATCCATTACCTCAAGCATTTATCCTGTGTTACTAACAATCCAGTTATACTCTTTTAGTTATTCTAAGATCGACAATTAAATTATCAACTATAGCTACTCTGTTGTGCTATCAAATACTAGATCTTATTCAATCTTACTATTTTTTGGTACCCCTAGAAATGCACATTCTTGGTGGGGCCTGGCAGCTCACACTTGTAATCCCAGCACTTTGGGAGGGTGAGGCCGGGGGATCACCTGAGGTCAGGAGTTCAAGATTAGCCTGGCCAACATGGTGAAACCCTGTATCTACTAAAAACACAAAAATTAGCTGGGCATGGTGGCTGGCTCCTGTAATCCCAGCTATTCAAAAGACTGAGGCAGGAGAATTGCTTGAACCCAGGAGGTGGAGGTTGCAGTGAGCCGAGATCACACCACTGCACTCGAGCCTGGGTGACAGAGTGAGACTCCATCTCAAAAAAAAAAAACAAAAAAAAAAAAAAACAGAAAAAAAGAAATGCACATTCTTGAGCCCTGCCCTGGAGCTACTGATTTAGAAATGGGGGTGGAGCCCTAAAACCTGTATTTAATTTAGTTAATTTATTTATTTTTTGAGATGGAGTCTCGCTTTGTCATCCAGGCTGGAGTGCAGTGGTGTGATCTCGATTCACTTCAACCTCCGCCTCCCAGGTTAAAGCAATTATGTCTCAACCTCCTGAGTTTAGCTGGGACTACAGGTACGTACCACCATGTCCAGCTAATTTTTGTGTTTTTAATAAAGACAGAGTTTCACCATATTGGTCAGGCTGGTCTTGAACTCCTGACCTCAGGTGATCCACCTACTTCAGCCTCCCAAAGTGCTGGGATTACAGGCATGAGCCACTGCACCCAGCCAAACCTGTATTTTAATAAAGTTCCAGAGCAAAGGTCCATACAAATACATTTGATGTTTGTATTTGGCAGACTTACCAAACTTTTTAATTAATCCTAACAATTTATTTATATGAATTTTTTTTTTTTTCTTGAGACAGGGTCTCACTCTGTCACCCAGGCTGGAGTGTAGTGATGCACTCTCGGCTCACTGCAGCCTCTGTCTCCTGGGCTCAGGTGATCCTCCCTCCTCAGCCTCCTGAATAGCTGGGGCCACAGGCATGCACCACCACACGCAGCTAATTTTTTTTTTTTTTTTTAAGAGACAGGGTTTCACCATGTTGCCCAGGTTGGCCTCAAACTTCTGGACTCAAGCAATCTGTCTGCCTCAGCCTCCCAAAGTGTTGGGATTATAGGCATGAGCCACTAAGCCCGGCCTGTATAAATTATTTTGATTTTGCATGTATCACCTGAAAGTAACTATGGCTGTGTTTCTTCTTTCAACATTTTATTTCTTTTTCTTGCCCTTCTGCAATGAATGGTTCCGAATTCTAGTAAAAGGTTGAATAGAGATAATACTCAACCTTTTGCTGAAGGGTAAGTTTTCAATACTAAGTATGGTTTTTTTCCGTCGATGTTTTTTTGTGGATATCTTTTTTTTTCACCATGATACATAATTTAGTGGAGAGACAAACTATTCACACAGAGATGATTAGCATCACACAGCGCTTTAAGCAGATACTGGCAACACTGGAACTCACCACAGTAGCGATGAGAGAGGCTGCAAAATTATTAAAGTAGTACATCATGTGCTACAGTTAATTTTATGCAGTTATGATTTAATACTGCATTTTTGTGTTCCCATTTTTCTCTTTTAAAAAGTTTTTTTTAACTTTTAGGTTTGGGAGTACAAGTGAAGGCTTGTTACATAGGTAAACTTGTGTCACGGGTTTGTTGTACAGATTATTTCATCACCCAGGTATTAAGCCCAGAAGCAGAGAAGATAACTATTGAGTACTGGGCTTAATACCTGGGTGGATCTCTTTTATCAGACTAAAGAAGCTACCTTAGCTTTCTAATTTGCTGAGGGGCTTTTTTAAAAATAATTAATGGATGTGGAAGTTTATTAAATGATTTTTCTGCATTTTATTCAAGTGATCCTAAGGTTTTTCTCATTTGGCGAGTTATATTTATGTTTCAACATTAAACGAAGTTTGCATTCCAGCAATGAGCCAAGTTGATTGTCATTTTTTTTGTTGTCTGTTTTTTCAAGAGTTTTTCTCAGTTTGTCCCCAGGCTGGAGTGCAGTGGCATAATCTCAGCTCACTGCAACCTCCATCTCCTGGGTTCAAGTGATTCTCGTGCCTCAGCCTCCCAAATAGCTGGGATTACAGGTGACTGCCACCAAGCCTGGCTTATTGATTGATTGATTGATTGATTGATTGTATTTTTAGTAGAGACAGGGTTTCGGTATGTTGGCCCAGCTGGTCTCGAACTACTGATCTCAAATGATCTGCCAGCCTTGGCCTCCCAAAGTGGTGGGATTACAGGCATGAGCCAATGTGCCTGGCTGATTGTGAAGTATTTTTAAATGTGTATTCCTGGATTTGATTTGCCAATATTTGAGGGGTTTGCGTCTTTTTTTTTTTTCACTCAGTGGTATTAGCCCATAAGTTCCTTTTAAGATCTGTGTCAAGTTCTTTTAGGGAAGATGTAACCAACATGGCTCATGAGGTGCCTGGCACTCACCTCCTCCACAAAGTGGAACCAAAGCAGCAAGTAGATAACCACACGTCAAGTAGACTAAGAGAGAACACTAGAATTCACCAGGAAAATGACAGGGCACCTCTGAGGTACAGGAGAGAGAAACAAAGAAGCACCCAGCCCAGCTGGAATTGGCTCAGAGCTGGGATGAACTTGCCATTACTAGGAAAAGGTAAGGGGGAGATTCCCAGCAGTCCACATTCCCACCAGGGATACATACAGTCCTAGCCACCAGAGAGTCCCTTGGCCCTAACAGGCCCTGAGCCTAGTATAGGGAGCTGCTTGGAGTTCACAAAACTGCATTGTTCAAGAAAGGGAATTCACACTGGATCCCACTCACCCCTAACACCCAAGCAACTGCAGCATGGTGCCATTATGAGAGCTCAGCCCCCACCAGACTACATCCTGCCCTGGGACTCAGCAGCCCCTGGAACTCCACATTCCTGGAGCCCCACTGACATCCTCCCACAACCACCTAGAGGACTGCAGCATTGCAATGCCAGCTGGACCCAGTGCTATGGCCAGTTCTTCAGCACTCTATCCCACATAGTATCCTACACCCTAGAGAATGGGTGGTGAAGCACATCAGGGAGGCTGCCCCAAGGACAAACGGGGCCAAAGTGTACATTCCCTGCAGCCTGGCAGCTGACTGCCCGAGACTGCTGCCACCGACTGCAATCCTGCCCTTCTAGCAGCAGGGCCACCTCATACCTGTATATGCTGTGAAGAGACCTAAGGAGCAATCCTCCCTCACACACCATCCAAGGGTGTGAGGACAGGCCTGTCAAGTCCACTCCTGCTGTCCGTGCCTGCATGCACTTCTGGGGGCCTAAGGACAGGCCCAACCCACCCACCACTGCCACTGCCAACACCCACCCATGTATGCTACCTAGGAGCCTAGGGACTGTGCTGGCTAGCCCATTGACACCTCCACTGGCACTCATGCATACCACCCAGGGGCCTGAGGGCCAGCCTGTTGACATTACTGCCACTGTCAATACCACAACCGCTACCCAGGGCCCCGAGGACCCACCTGCCTGGCCTGCCACTACCACTGCCAGCACTTGAGCCTGCCACGTGAAGTACACCACCCAGGCAACTGAGGACTGGCCCATCTACCCTTCTGCTGCCACCACTGGTGCTAGAGGACTGGCTCACCTGGTGTCCCTATCCCCAGTGAAGTCCCACTACAACCTACATAACCTCATCTTATTGAAGACAACATAATAAGACAAGATAAAGCAGAAGAAATAATTTCTCAACTGAAGACATGTTTTTTGAAATAACCAAGTCAGACATAAAAAACAGTAAAGCAAGCCATGTGACATATGGGACACAAAAGAACAAAAATTCAAATTTGGGGAGTTCAGGAGAAGAAATGGGCAAAGGTAGAGAAAGCCTATTTAATGGAATAATAGCTGAAAACTTCCCAGGTCTTGCAAGAGACATAGACATTTGGAAACAGGAAACTCAAGGAATCCCAAATAGATTCAATCTAAAGAGGTCTTCCCAGAGGCAAATGGTAGTCAAACTGTCAAAAGTCAAAAACAGATAATTCTAAAAACAGCAAAAGAAAAGCATCAAACCACATATAAGGGAATCTCCATCAGACTAACAATGAATTTCTCAGCAGAATCCTTGTAGGTCAGGAGAGAAAGGAATGAAATAGTCAAAGTACTGAGAGAGAAAAAAAGAAACTGTCAACCAAGAATCCTATGTCCAGCAAAGTTATCCTTCAAAAATGAAGGGAAAGTAGTCTTTCCCAGAAAAACAAAAATGGAGATGATTCATTACCACTAGACTAGCCCCACAAGAAATATTTAAGGGAGCCCTACACTGGGAAACAAAAGGACAACATCTACCATCATGAAAACTTACAAAAGTAATAAAACTCACTGGTAGAGCAGATACACAAAACAGGAATAGGAATGTTGTTACTCTAAAACAAACCAACCAAATCATAAAAGAAAGTAAAAAGAAGAATAAAGGAAGAAAGGATATGCAGAACAATCAGAAAACAACAAAATGACAGGAAGTCCTCACCTATTAATAACAAGCTGAAACGTAAAAGTTTAAGCTCCCCCAACTAAAAGATACAGACTGGCTGAATGGCTAACAAAAATAAGACCCAAATATATCCTGTCTACATGAAACTCATCTCACCTATAAAGACACATAGACTGAAAATGAAGGGATGGAAAAAAATACCTCATGCAAACAAACCAAAAGCATGCAGGAGTAGCTACACTTACTTATATGAAAGGAGAGTTTAAGTCAAAAAACCATGAGACAAGAAAATTATAATAAAGGAATCAATTAGGCAAGAGGATATAACAATTGTAAGTATCTATGCACCCAACATCAGAAACTCAGATATATAAAACAAATATTATTAGAGCTCAAAAGAGAGACTAATACAATAGTTGGGTATGTCAACACCCCCACACTCAGCATGGGAGAGATTATCTAGACAGAAAGTCAAGAAACATTGGATTTAAACTGCACTTTAGACCAAGTGGATCTAACATTTAGAGAACATTTCATGCAACAGCAACAGAAAATAAATTCTCATGAGCACATGGAACATTCTCCAGGATGGACCATATGTTAGGCCATAAAACAAGCCTCAACAAAGTTTTAAAAATTGAAATCATATCAAGTATCTTCTAAGACCACACTGAAAACTAGGAATCAACAACAGGAACTTTGGGAACGAGTATGTGGAAGTTAAACAACATACACCTGAATAACCAATGGGTTAATGAAAAAAGAAAGAAAGAAAGTAAAAATTCTTGAAACAAATGAAAATGGAAAAACATACCAAAACATTTGTGACGCAGAAAAAGCAATGCTAAGAGGGAAGTTTATAGCAATTAATATCTATACCTAAAAAGTAGAACGATATTGAATAAACAAGCTAAAACATCCACCTCAAAAAACTAGAAAAGCAAGAACAAACTAAACCTAAAATTAGTAAAAGGAAAGAAAGAATAAAGAGCAAAGCAAAGCAAAATGAAATAGAAACTGAAAAAATAAAAATAAAAAGAATCAACAAAATGAAAAATTGGTTCTTTGAAAATATAAACACCATCAATAAACCACTAGCTAGTCTAACCAAGAAAAAGAGGATCCAAACAAATCGGAAGTGAAAAAAGAGACATGGCTGTGTGCAGTGGCTCATGCCTGTAATCCCAGCACTTCGGGAGGCCAAGGCAGGCAGATCGCCTGAGGCCGGGAGTTCGATACCAGCCTGAGCAACATGGAGAAAGCCTGTCTCTACTAAAATACTAAATTAGCCAGGCATGGTGGTGCTCGGGAGGCTGAGGCAGGAGAATGGCGTAAACCCGGGAGGCGGAGCTTGCAGTGAGCTGAGATCCGGCCACTGCACCCCAGCCTGGGCGACAGAGCGAGACTCGGTCTCCAAAAAAAGAAAAAAAAAAAAAGGTAGTGCGCTGAGCTGCCAGTGGTAAAGACTTCAAAATAAAAGGTGTTAGAAGAAGGAAGGAGTCAAGGCTTTTCAACACACCCACCTTGCCACCCTGAATGTTGCCTGCCAGGTCCTGGCCTCTCCAAACCTTCTTCCCTCACTGCTCTCCTGCCCGATTTCTCTTTCCTGCTGTTAGAACCTGGTTCTGCCTCTGTTCTGCCCAAAATCTCTTCGAAATATGTTAATGGCAGGGAGACAGTAGTAAAGGGCATAAGTCTTAGTATCAGAAAAACCTGGATTTAAAATCCTGTGACACTACTGAGCAACTCACTCAACCTGAGACAGTCTATCTAGACCAGTGCTGTCCAACAGAACTTGGTTTGGTGATGGACATGTTCTCTACACTGTCTGGTATGATAGCCACTAGCTACATGTGACTTGAGCACTTAAAGTGAAGCTAGCATGACTGAGAAACTGAATTTTTGATTGTACTTCATTTTAATTAACTTAAATAGCCATGTGACTAATGGCAACCAAATTGGACGGAGCAAGTCAAAAAATGGAGAATGCCCCCTCACACAGAAGATCAGCAGTGATAACAGATGTGAAATGCCCCAATGTGGTCTACTATTAAACTGTATCCTGCCTTGAAAGACTTTCCGAGTATTGAAATGACCAACCCTCAGGCACTTAATGTACTGACTTGGCTGGTCTTTGTGAGTATGCCTGCACAGGCCGATTCAGCGACAGAAGCACTAACACTGGGGCAACATCTAGGTACAGACCCGCAACTCTCACTTTTTAATTACCGCCTGAGGTAGCACCTGATACAGTCTGGTGTAAAGGAGTTTGCTTCTTTTCCTTTTGGTTTATGTCTTCACCATGTTAATTTAACAAAACAACCACATTTTCAGAAACCTACTATTTTAAATTAAATTCTTGTGACACTCACTATCTGAAGTTTCCTTAATGTTTCCAAATAAGAAAAAGTTTCTCATTTTCTTCAGTTAAACCAATTGTATCATTATGTACCAACTGCTGTAAACTAGAGAGACAGCCTATCCGCACAGGTTAAAAACACATAAAGACTTACCCATACATAGAAACACAAATCAAGCAGATTTTGTTCACAGTATTTATTATAGTAAAGGTTACTGTTGTAAAACATTAGTGACTTTGGGCCATATCTTATTTTCCATGTGTCTTTAAAACATTTTACATTATTCACATCATACATTGTAATTTTTATGACTATACATAATTGGTTTTTTTCCTGACCCTTGGAATGTTACAGTTTCATGTAACTTTTTAAAAAATAAAAACATTGCAGACTAAATGTACTAATAAGTACATACTGAACACATTTAATTACCACAGTAATTAAAAAGTCCTGGTCTTTACTTCTTAAGATTAAGATTCATTAACTTGCAATCTCTGGGATTTCTCTATTATCCACAATGAGAGTATGAATAATCCCTTCTTTCCGCTTCCCACTACTGACAGCCTTTATGTAACAGTCGTGGTTCCCGAGACTGAAGTGAGTTTCAGTCCCATCATCTACAAACTCACCCTGGATCAACAAAAGAAGAAGGAATTAGTGGTGCACAAACATTTCTCTTTGTCTAGAGCATTAACACCATCTAAAAGTACTAGTAGTACAATAAAATAGTGTATTAAACAATAAGCTGTGAAAAACAAAGTCTAAAGCTTGTACTTAGATGCTTTTACATTTCTGTTATGCAGTGAAAGTTTCCTTTTTATAACCCCTACAATCCTTAGGAATCTTAAATGCTTGGGGGAGGAATATAAACCTCATGGCTATGTGTCTATAACATATGTTTTCAAAAATAAAAATGATAAATATGACATTTATTAGTTATTTATAAATGCCTCAAGTGATCTACCTGCCTCAGCCTCCCAAAGTGCTGGGATTACAGGTGTGAGCCACGGTATCTAGCCAGGGATAGAGTGTTCTTAGCCACTCCGAAAATCTGATTCCTCTGGGTATAAGGTGGCTTACAATAAAATATACAGATAACAAAACCAAACACCACTAAATCTATACCTGTTCTGTTCAGTACAGTAGCCACTGGCCATATGTGGCTATTGGGCACTTGAAATTGACTAGTCTGAAAATAGATATGCTGTTTAAATATAAAATAGACACTAGATTTGAAACACCTAGTATGAAACAAAAAAATATATAAAATAACTTTTTATACTGATTACATGTTAAATAATATTTTTGATATATTGATTTAAATTAAATATAATATTAAAATTAACTTCATCTAAAATTTTTTCCAATGTGGACACTAGGTAAGTTAAAAGTACACATGAAGGTCATATCTGTGCCTCATATGGTACTTTGATTGGGTAGCAGTGGTCTAGAGTAAAAAGATTAGCACAGAGAAGGAAGGAAGGAAGGAAGAAGAGGCTTAGAGGATAAGAACTGATTTATGCCAGAAAGCAAAGAAACAGAAAATCAGATTTAAACCCTGGCTGTGAGCTTCCTGGCAGCCAAAGTAGATAGAACACGGCCCCCAGTTAACAATACCAAGCCAAAGAAGGCACAGGATGCCTCAGGGAGAGAAGCCTTTTCCCAGCTCTGGGACGGATGTGGCCAGTGGCTCCTTAGGGGAGATGTGCTGAATACCACACGCATGTCCTTGGGTGCAGTGTGCTCCTGTCCCCATTTTTAATACTGAGCCTTGAAAAAAGACTTCAGAGGAAAGGGCAAGGGTTAGGTAATACAATCTATATAACCAGCTTCTTGGCAATTGGACAAATATATAATTTTGGCACGATGCTTTGAGATAAAAAGGAGAAAATCAGCTGTGACTCACAAGCAACAGGATGAGTTTGCTGTGTGGACGTACAGTACTGGGGAAGGCTGCCCAGATATGGAGCTGCCCAAACTGCCCTGCAAACTAGGTTGTAGTTACAATGAGAAAGCAATTGTGTTATAAAGAGCTATTTTCCAAACACATGTGGTTTCCTGTTAATTACTATAAAACAAAGACACGTGGATGAATAGTATTTTCACCTTTTTACAACCACAACAACATTCTTTGTGTGTGTGTGTGACAGGGTCTTGCTCTTGCCACCCAGGCTGGAGTACAGGGGTACAATTGTAGTTCATTGCAGCCTTGAACTCCTGGGTTCCATCAATCCTCCTGCCTCAGCCTCCTGAGCAGCAAGGACCAGGCACACATCACCATATACAGCTAACTTAAAAAAAAATTTTTGTGTAGAGATACAGTCTTGTCATGTTGCCCAGGGTGGTCATGAGCTCCTGGCCTCAAGTGATCCTCCCATCTCGGCCTCCCAAAGTTACAATTGCTTTTTTTTTTTGAGACAAGGTCTTGCATTCTGTTACCGAGGCTGGAGTGCTGTGGTGCAACCTTGGCTCACTGCAGCCTCAACCTCCCTGGGATCAGGTAATTATTCCACCTCAGCCTCCCGAGGAGCTGGGACTACAGGCATGCGCCACCATGCTCTACTAATTTTTGTATTTTTAGTAGAGAGGGGTTTCACCATGTCGCTCAGACTAGTCTCAAACTCCTAGGTTCAAGCAATCTGCCCACCTCGGCCTCCCAAAGTGCTGGGATTACATGCATGAGTCACCTCGACCAGTACAACCACATTCTTAATACCATAAAACAGCATTCTCTTTACATGTGCACTGGAGAATTTCTCGAGTGTGGGAGGAAATGAGATTCAAAACTGCTGATTCTCTATCTAGAGAATTCTAGGCTAGGAAAAAAAGAACAGGAAGAACCACCAGGTATGGCATTGGGCACACAGTAGGTATCTGATCTATGTTAGTGGTAACTGGAGTTTTTCCAAAGGGGGCCATAAAATACTGAAGCACTCTCCAAGCCTCTCTGCATAAAAGAAGTCTCTATCAGCAGATGTAACCCAGAGAGCAGCTCCAGCACTCAATTTTGAGTGAGCCCAAATTAAATTCTTCAGGACTCAGAAACAGAAAAGCATTCATCTTTGTGACTTTTAAATTTCAATTTGTTGATTAATTATTTTAGAGATGGGGTCTCACTACGTTGCTCAGGCTGGCCTAAAACTCCTAGACTCGGGTTCCTCTCACTTCAGCCTGCCAAGTAGGAGGCCACTACAGACGTGTGGCTTCATCTTTGTAATTTTTGATTTCTGGTTTTGTCACCTCCTCAGAAACAGCTATCAGACCAAGTAGGTTCTAGGTGGTCTTCTGAATAAATTAATCCCAGACCTCCTTTCCTCCAACTACCAAAAGCACCTTTTCTCACTGTCTTGTCCCTATACTATACAAATGAGATCAAAGCAACTACAACATGCAAAATGTGACCAGAGAAGAGAGCTTCCCATTATCTCTAGCCCTGATGTTCACATCTGGAGCCAGCATGAAAGTGGGTCGGAGGGACAGCACTCCCTGCTTGGCCCGCAGATCCCATAAGACATGGGGATTACCACCCAGTGATTTCAGCTCCTAGTCCCACACTTTGTTTCCCACTCTCTCCCCTGCGCACACTACTACTGTTTCATTCCTGCTTGAAATTCACTCCTACATTCACTCCATCCACAGCCACAGTAATCCAAGCACCTGATAGCAAAAGCCAAACACACCGGAGTCTAGATGGGGATTTCAGTGTGCCTGGCCACAGTGACTGCGGTAGCCTCTTTCTCCCTGCATCGGCACTGCTGGTCTAAAATTCCACTTGTCCTCTGGGCTTTGTGAGAGTGCCCTTTCCTGTTCGTCTACCTTCGCGTCATCCGATACCGTATCACTCATTTTATAAAAATCTTGCTTTCAGAAAAGAACCCTCTGCTTGAGTGTATGGTATAAAGCATTCCTAAAGTGTGTTCTGTGGACCAGCAGCATTAGCAGCACCTAGGGAAATGTTAGAATTAGCATTTTAACGAGATCCCAGGCAATTTCTGTGCATGCAAGTTTGAGAAGCAGTGACACATAATGCACCACTTCAAATGGATAAACACAAGAGGACACCAGCCTGTGGGGATATAATTCTAACTAGGGGCTCTCTTTAGGTATTTTACTTGCTAGGTATTTTACTGGTATTTTACTTGCTATGCTAGAGCCTGGTCCAGGACAGGAAAGGGAGAGTATGAAGTTGGTGTCAGCTAAGAACATAAGTTGTTTCCAAACTCATGGCACCAGGCACTGTCTGGCAAAGGTTTTCAGAATCTGGAGTCAGGAGTACTTAATCCCTTTTTTGTTTTTATCAAGATGGCCTTGGTTCATTATAAAATCTCTATAATTAGGAAATGCAACAATTCAATGGTAACTTAGATACATGGCACTTAGAGTCATTAAATAGTCAACTTACTGCTGTCTCCAATTTTTTACCATTGCACCATACGTCCATAGTGTCTTTTTCTGTAAAAGTAGCATAAAAACTTTAAGTTATAATTCTGTGAATTAAAGGTAAAGCTAACTTTTCCTATTTATTACTTTAGGAAAGGATTGATATACCAGATCTCTAAAATTCCATTAATATTCCAAAACCCAATACTTTTTCATGGCTTTCATGGCTTGGAGACTCTCCTAAAATTTGAAGAAGCTGTGTTTGTTCTTTGTTCAGAAAACTATAATGAAACAAAACAATCTTTTAAGAGAAAGTTATGGTCCTAATACAAATTGATGAAGCCTTATGAAACAAAATAAATCCAAAAGGACCATCTTTAAAGGAGGATGCATACAGGCTGGGCACGGTGGCTCACGCCTGTAATCCCAGCACTTTGGGAGGCTGAGGCGGGCAGATCACGAGGTCAGGAGATCGAGACCATCCTGGCTAACACGGTGAAACCCCGTCTCTACTAAAAATACAAAAAATTAGCTGGGCATGGTGGCGGGCGCCTGTAGTCCCAGCTACTCGGGAGGCTGAGAGGCAGGAGAATGGCGTGAACCTGGGAGGCGGAGCCTGCAGTGAGCCGAGATCACACCACTGCACTCCAGCCTGGGTGACAGAGCAAGACTCAGTCTCAAACAAACAAACAAACAAAAAAGAAGGATGCATACAGATGAATGTGAGGAGGGACCTTTCCACACAAAATGTCCTTCAGTACTGACCAGATGACTCCCCTGCCTCTCACACTCACCCACCTGGATGATGGCACAAAGGGACCACTGAAAGCAGCTGCCACGGGGTTTATACAGGATAGACAGCACGTCCACTTTAGAAATCTAGTCCAGCTTCTTACTAGGTAGTACAATAATGTCTATTCCTTTTCAGAGTGGTTTCACTTTAGAGAAAAATTATTGGATTACAAGTAAAAAATAGGTATAGCTGGTGGACTGCACACTAAGGAACAATATGGAACAAAATGCTGCCCCGACACACTTAAACGCATCAGTTAACTTGCCATAGCTCACCTGAGGGTGGGGGAGTCCCCAGAGCCCCTTGCGAATGTTAGTGTCCTGGGAGTATCAGGAGAGAAGACTGCACTAATCAAGAAGCCGGAAGATGAGCTTTGGGTATTATAGTGAAGAAGAGAAGGAAGTGTGGCCTGTATGTGTACAAGGAGTCTAGGGGTCAAAACCTGCCCGGAGGTCAGGTTTGAGGTACCAGTCCAGGGTCTGACTACCTGGCCATCTGCTCCAGGAGCACAGTCTAAAGGGGGTTCTTTCCCTCCCCACACCTTGAGATGGGAGCCTCACTTAGAGATGGGAGAAAAGCCTGTGAGGTGCGCTAGATGGAAAAAGAGAAAGCCAGAGGGGTCCAGGAAATATGGGCAGGGGTCACCTCAGTGGCAGCCTTAGTAGAAAGTCACTACAGTCACAGCTGCAGGTAAACTCAACTTGTCCCAAGACATGATCAGTGTGCACAGGGCTATGATAAACCACGATGGTGGTGGAAACTGGTATTTTACTTGCTATACTTACTGAACATGTGCATGTACTCAGAGTTTCTACAATAGCGTATTAGCATGCCTCTGAAGAACACTGCTAATCCAGAAGCCCTGAAAGTAAATGTATTAAATTTGACTACATAAAAGTAAAGAAAAGGCCGGGTGCAGTGGCTCATGCCTGTAATCCCAGCACTCTGGGAGGCCGAGGCGGGCGAATCACGAGGTCAGGAGTTCGAGACCAGTCTGGCCAACATGGTGAAACCCTGTCTCTACTAAAAATACAAACAATTAGCTGGGCGTACTGGTGGGCGCTTGTAATCCCAGCTACTCAGGAGGCTGAGGCAGGAGAATTGCTTGAACCCGGGAGGTGGAGGTTGCAGTGAGCCAACATTGCACCACTGCACTCCAGACCAGACTGGGTGACAGAGTGAAACTCGGTCAAAAAAAAAAAAAAAAAAAAAAAAAAAGTAAAAAAGCCACAGCACAGCTGAAGAAAAATGCACACACATTAGCCAAGTTATGCAATAAATGACAAACTCGGAAAAATATTTCAAACTCACAGCATGAACAAAGGACTAAACTTACTAATGTGAAGACTGTGAGAAATGAAGGAGAAAAAGACCAAAAACCAAAAGAAAATAGGGCACAGGGCATGAACAGGCATCATGAGAAAGGAAACACAAAATAAACTTAAACCTAAGATGCTCAACCTCACTTTTGAAAAAGACAAATAAAAACAACCCTGAAATACCATTTCTTCTCCTAGCAGAATGCCAAAAAGTCCAAAAGTTTGGCAACATGTTCTGCTGGAGAACCTGGGGGAAAATAGCTAATGGGGGTACAAAATGGTAAAAGTACTATAGAAGTCAAATGGGCAGAAATCTATTAAAATGGCAAATACAATTATTCTTTGACCCAGAAGAAGTCCTACTTTCCTACTTCCAGAAATGTGTCATAACATAATATGTGTCCTGTATTCCAAGAGGCATGCAAACAAAGCTATTCATGCAGCATTGCTTTTAACAGCAAAAGATTAGAAACAGCTCAAGCGTTCATCAGTTGGGAGTGAGCTAAATATTTACTATTGAAATTTACTCTGTAGCTATAAAAAAGCATGAAAAAGTTCTTTAGGTTCTGATATAAAAGGATCTTCAGAATGTACTAAGTGAATAAAGCAAGATGCTTTTATGTGATAAGAGATAATATGTGTATTTGCTTGAATCTGAATAAAGAAACACTAGAGTGACACTAAAAATGGTTATCTTGGGGGGACATATCTGGCTGATAAAACGTCAAATCTATCATGACTCAGAGGTGGATTCAGTGACTCGTGGGAGGTGCTGCTGCATGTTCATCTTGGAGCATCTCCTCTTTACCAGCCTGCAGATTCCCTCAGCCACATGAACAATAGCTAGGGACTTCCCAGGTGAGTCCTGAGCAGGTTATGTTCTGTAAATGCTATCAGAGAAGTGAAACTTTTCAGAACAGCAAGAGAATTTCCGTTCAACATGAAGTTTCATGTGTACTTTCCTCCTGCCAGTTTTATTTTCCTCCCATGACATTCAGTGGTGTGGAGACTACCGGAGCTAAGAATGCTAACCAACCCTGTTTTCATTGCCCTTATATGCCTCACATTTTTGGGGTGGTGAAAAAGAATGCACATGATCTTTGAGGTCAGGTCTCAGCATCACTTTTTACTAGCAGTACCCTTTGGCAAGTCACCACCACTCTGAGCTTCCATTTCCTCAGGGGCAAATGAAGATACCACTCTTCCCACAGGTTGTTATAAGGGTTAGGAATAATTTATATAAAGTGCCTAGTATAGTATCCGGCACATAATATGACCTCAAAATCATAATATTTTGTTATTCAAAGCTTTTTCGTGGCCTTGCTCTAATTTCTCAATATAAAATTTAGAAAGTCATATAATACTGTCATTTGAAACTTGCCACATAATATATATAAATGACTTTTACCAGGAGACCCTAGATAAGCCCATTATTTGCCCATGAGTAGTAATAATAACCACAAATATATATTTTTTTTTTTTTTGAGACGGAGTCTTGCTCTGTCACCCAGGCTGGAGTGCAGTGGCCGGATCTCAGCTCACTGCAAGCTCCGCCTCCCAGGTTCACGCCATTCTCCTGCCTCAGCCTCCCGGGTAGCTGGGACTACAGGCGCCGCCACCTCGCCCGGCTAGTTTTTTTTTTTTTTTTGTATTTTTTAGTAGAGACGGGGTTTCACCGTGTTAGCCAGGATGGTCTCCATCTCCTGACCTCATGATCCACCCGTCTCGGCCTCCCAAAGTGCTGGGATTACAGGCTTGAGCCACTGCGCCCGGCCACAAATAATATTTTTAAATTAATTATTATTATTATTTTTGAGACAGAGTCTTGCTTGATCACCTAGGCTGGAGTGCAGTGGTGCGATCTCAGCTCACTGCAACTTCCGCCTCCCAGGCTCAAGCAATACTCCCGCCTCAGACTCCCAAGTAGCTGGGGTTACAGGTGCCCACGACCATGCCCAGCCAATTTTTGTATTTTTAGTAGAGACGGGGTTTCACCATGTTGGTCAGGCTGGTCTCAAACTCCTGACCTCAAGTGATCCACCTGCCTTGGCCTCCCAAAGTGCTGGGATTACAGGTGTGAGCTATTATGCCCAGCCAAATTATTATTAATTTTGAGGCAGAGTTTCACTCTGTCATCCAAGCTGGAATGCAGGGGTGCAATTTAGCTCACTGCAACCTTGAACCCCTGGGCTCAAGTGATCCTCTCACCTCAGCCTCCCAAGTAGCTGGGACTACAGGCATGTGCTACGTGACTCAGCAAATATGTAAATATTTTGCAGAGATGAGGTCTCCCTATGTTGCCGAGGCTGGTCTCGAACTCCTGGGCTCAAGTGATCCTCCCACTTCGGCCTCCTAAAGTGCTGGGATTACGGGTATGAGCTACTGTACCTGGCTGACAAATAATATTTTTAAAGAATTCACAATGTGAGAACCACTGCTAAGTACTTTACATGTACTAAATCAATTAAGCTTCACTCATACCACAACTCTGTGAAGGAGTTACCATTATTATCCCCATTTTTTTTTTTTTTTTTTTTTTTGAGACGGAGTCTCGCTCTGTCGCCCAGGCTGGAGTGCAGTGGCGCGATCTCTGCTCACTGCAAGCTCCGCCTCCTGGGTTCACGCCATTCTCCTGTCTCAGCCTCCTGAGTAACTGGGACTATAGGTGCCCGCCACTGCGCCCGGCTAATTTTTTTGTATTTTTAGTAGAGACAGGGTTTCACCATGTTAGCCAGGATGGTCTCGATCTCCTGACCTCGTGATCCGCCCGCCTCGGCCTCCCAAACTGCTAGGATTACAGGCATGAGCCGCTGTATTATCCCCATTTTAGAGATGAGGAAACCAAGGCTCAGAGGTTAAGTAATTTGCCCATGACACAGCTCTGATCCGGGAGCCTGCATTCTTCATAACTAATCTGTAAAATGTAGGCTTTAGTCAGCATAGTCCAAAGTTTGATGGATCTTGGAAGTAGAAGTGCAAGCAATATCAATAAATAGGCAATTTTGCCTTTACCTCAGTAAACGACTCTGGTCCCTTTTCCCTTCCAAACAGCAAAAGGGACAAGTTTGGGCTGAACTCTGTCTCATTTCCAGGCTCATGAGGGATTGCAAATGGATAGAGAAGAGTAAAGGCAGACAAGGAGTAAAAGGAGAAAAATAGATTTTTTAAAAGACCGGAGATAATTCACAAGTAGATAAGCAGGCCCCTGGGCATTTAAAAGAGAACTAACTGTATGCTTGGCATAGCTTAGGTAGTCTCTTCCATTTCTCCCAGGAAAAGTTAATATCAATTGTATTACAAGTTGGCAAAGTTGCTGATTAAGCACCTAAAATTAATTAAAGGCCTGGTTTCATCATCTGTTAAAGTCCCATATGTTCAAGTGTGTTGACACTAATCATAATCCTTTTAAAAACGAAAATTTCCATTATTAATGAGATCCAGTGGTTCTCAAACTTTATTGCAGATTGAGTAATTATATTCCTAAACATATCACTATGAAATTTGGAAATATAAGGGATAAGATGAGCTCCCAAAACCTTCTGGAAATAAAAAAATGAGATTCAGATTGGCACAACACTTCTCATTTCAAACAATGGAGAATAAAAGCTATTGGAATAAGGGTTTCAAAAATTCTGAGAGAAAATTAGTTTGAAATTAAAACTCTGTACTGAACAAAACTATCAATTTAGCATTAGGATCAAAGTTATGTTTATTTCTTAGACACCCTTTATCAGGAGATTACCTAAGGATATATTCCAGTAAACAAAGATGAAAGCAGGAGTTGAGGGGTTCAATAACTAGAAGAACAAAAGAGTTCCATGAAAGAAAGCCTAGGGTGGCTTTCTTTCATGAAGCAGCAGACTTGGATATTTAGAACAGGAAGCCAACAGACTCCCAATATTGTTGTTAAGAATGAAAAGAAGGGTGCTCACAGCTGCTTACACCTGTAATCCCAGTACTTTTGGAGGCTGAGGCAGGAGGATCACTTGAGCCCAGGAGTTCAAGATCAGCCTGGGCAACATGGTGAGATCCTGTCTCTACAAAATTTTTTTTTAAAGTTAGCCTGGCATGGTGATGTGGACCTGTGGTCCCAGCTACTCGGAAGGCTGAGGCTGGAGGATCACCTGAGCCCAGGAAGACAAGGTTGAGCCATGTGCATGCACACCAATGCATTCCAGCCTGGGCGACAAAGTGAGACCCTGTCTCAAAAACATCAAAGAGTGAAAAGAATTCCAAGCAATAGAGAACATGAGTAAAACTGCTAACAGACATAGGAATATGGGTAAAGAAAAGATATATATCTATTTTCCATAAGAAAAGAGAAACCCAAACAGGAAAGCCTAGAAAAACAAACAAACAAAACTCTTCAAAAAGTCCTAAACTTTGATAAGTTTTATCTGATGCAGTACTAAGCCTATTGTTATCTAGGAAAATATTGTTTTCTTACTGATAAATCCTAAATTTCCAACTGTCTTTAAGATATATTTATAAAGAGAAATACCAAATAATATCAAAATCTACATCAATATTCCCTTTTTTTTTGAGACAGAGTCTTGCAATCTCGCTCACTGCAACCTCCACCTCCTGGATTCAAGTGATTCCCCTGCCTCAGCCTCCTGAGTAGCTGGATTGCAGACATGTGCCATTATGTCCAGCTAATTTTTGTATTTTTAGTAGAGACGGGGTTTCACCATGTTGACCAGGCTGGTCTCAAACTCCTGACCTCAGGTGATCCTCCCGCCTCGGCCTACCAAAGTGCTGGGATTACAAGCACGAGCCACTGCGCCTGGCAATATGACATTTTTTAAAAACCTAAACCTATAATCCTCAAATCCATCACCATAAAACCTAGCTTAAGATAGCTTACATATGAAATGGTGGATTGAATGAATGCTTCATTTACACAGGACACATTAGAAATACACCTGCTGGACAATATACACACTGCTAGACAATCCCAAGCAGATGGGAAACAAAAAGACTTTAAAAAATGTTTTTAAACAAGTGAAATACACCTGCACTTACACTCCCTCTCCTTTTCAAACCTCCATAGAAGGTCTGAATAGTTACAGGAATTAAACAGACATTATAAAAAAATAAGTTATGCAGAAACAGCACTAACTTACCCAAAACAATTCTAAAGTTCTCACCATCCATGTGTAATATCCAAGTATTGGTGGTTTTTGATCTGTTCTCCATATACTTCTTGAGACTTTTCCCATTAATTTCCAGAGTATATTCATAAGCAAAACCACTGATAGCATCTATATTTATGGTCGCCTTTGTCTTCGCAGCTCCAACATAGAATGTTTCTCTGCCCACTAACTTGAACATCCAATCTTTCCTTATCTCTTCCTACATAATAGAAAAATTTGAACCAAACGGAAGAAAAATTAAAATTTAATTTTAGAAATAACGTAAAGTGAACAAAGGCAATGCCATTTAGACATAATTTTATTGCCAGGCGTGGTGGCTCATGCCTGTAATCCCAGCAAGCTTTGGGAGGCTGAGGCGGGCGGATCACGAGGTCAGGTGTTTGAGACCAGCCTGGCCAACACGGTGAAACCCCGTCTCCACTAAAAATACAAAAAATTAGCCGGGCGTAGTGGTGGGTGCCTGTAGTCCCAGCTACTTGGGAGGCTGAGGCAGGAGAATCGCTTAAACCCAGGAGGTGGAGCTTGCAGTGAGCCGAGACCGCACCACTGCACTCCAGCCTGGGCGACAGAGCGAGATGTCGTCTCAAAAAAAAAAAAAAAAAAAAAAAAGGACATAATTTTCTTAATTTATGATGCCAAGGTTTTAGAAAATAAAAGCACTTTAAGTTTAAATATTACATGCTATATTCCATGAATTCTATAACTATTTACACAGCAAAATGATACAGAACAAAAACATGACTATAAGAAAAAAAAAAGCCCGAATTCACATATGAAGATGCTACTTTAACAAAATCAAGCTTCTCTATACATCATATTTTACAAAGTAACATATTTTCTTCCTACCTTTCCATCTACATATACTACTCGTTTGCCTGATGTAGTCCCATGTTCAAATTCAATCTTGTGGACTCCGTCACTTAAAGCAACATCCCAGACAGCTACGAGGTCTGCCATTTTTTCTAGACTGTAAGGAGGGCTAAAGGAATAAAATAAAGCAATTATACAGGGACAAAATACTAATTAAATAACCAATTAATCCTTCCAAGATGAAAATATTAGATTAAAACCTCTAAAATGTCAAAATAGTAAAGTGACAGTACCTAAGAAATTCTACTCACAGTACATGTAACTATTTTCTCCCTCTTATTCACTCTTCCTTTAAGATACAACTACTATATATGGGTACATAGTCCGATTACTTCTAAAAAAAGCCACCTGAATATTAATAGGATTAAGAATGCATCAGTTTATCCTGGTTAGTATTTTAGGTTAGGCTACAGTATAGTACATGGAAAGGTCAGTAAAAAGTCTTTACTTTTCCCCCACCAGCTCCCATTTAAAAACCATGGTATTTAATTTTATTTCTCCTTTTCAGGTCTAATCACTCTAAAACAAGAACTCTCCAAACCTCCCATACTTAAACTAATACTAGGGATTTGTTTTAACAAAAAGGTTCTAATTTATTATACTGAGACAGAAAAAAGTCATGGAAGAAATGTCCTGTTAATAAAGATAAAAATAATTTTAAAATGTTATGAAAAATATTCTTGGCATTATTACAGGAAATCTTATTTAAAAAAATAAAGGACTTTGGGCTGGGTGAGGGGCTCATGCCTGTAATCCCACACTTTGGGAAACCAAGGTGGGCAGATTACTTGAGCCCAGGAGTTCCAGACCAGCCTGGGCAACATGGTGAAACCCCGTCTCTACAAAAATATTAGTCACACATGATGGCGAATGCCTGGAGTCCCAGCTACTTGGGATGCTGAACCCAGGAGGTTGAGGCTGCAGTGAGCCATGATTGCACCACCATGTTCCAGCCCAGGTGAAAGACTGAGACTGTCTCAAAAATAAGAAATAAATAAAGGATTGTGGTTTGTCAGAAATTTCTGGCATATACTTAAACATATATTTTTGATGTTAATATATCCTGTGTGAATGATATAATACATATATAATATCTAATTAATATTTTGATACTGGCGTATCTTTTTAGCTTTGACAGAAGTATCATTTATTACAGTAATAATGATCATAGCTAACAGCTATTAAGTGATTACTATGTACCAGTCACTGTTCTAAGAGCTTTAAATATGTTAACTCACAGAATCACCATGAGATGGCTACTGTTAGTATCCTTATTTTACAGGTGAGGCTCAGAGAGGCTAAGGGTTTACCTAAGGTTACAATGACATTAAGTGGCAGAGGCAGGATTTAAACCTAGGATTCTGGCTCCAAAGCCTGTTCTCTTAACTACATCTTCCTCTTTGTTCACCCTAATTCCCTTTGTATGCTCTAAATTGAAGATGGTAAATGGATTTTATATCATTTTGAAGTAGTTGCCAAGAACTCTGTGCTGAGAGAAAAGAGGAGACCTCATATAAAGGCTCTACCGAAACGGATGCCATGTTACTGGAGGCTACCCCCACGCCAGGTATTTACTACTCCTGCTCTAAGTCATATAAAAGCAGAACCATGTATTCTGAAATTTTACAGAATGTATTCTTAACACAGTAGCTTGGATAAATCACTCTTTTGAATGATAACAATCTTGAAAATGTCAAAGGCTAGTTTACTGCAATATAAGACATTTACCTTTCATCATCTTCAAAGATAGGAGTGTCATCTCCAGATGCCATGGTTGGCAAAAACAGTCTTTAATCCAATTAGCAGCCAGGAAAGAAAAAAGCAGAATTGCAGCAAAGAAATACTGAAAGCAACAATGATGACATCTACAAAGGGTTTTCTAATTTTGCAATCCATTTATTAAATTACATGGAGTTTCAGATGAAACAGCTTTCACATAAAATAGAATTGCATCTTTAATTTTCAGAGAAAGATGTTACATCATGTAAATCAGTCATATTTCTCCCTGTTATGGATTTATAATTTCTTAAAGGTATACTTTATCAAAACTAAAGAACAAACTCTCATTTATTGCATATCAGAGCTGCAAGATACCTAAGAGATCCTCTGGGTCCTATGCTTCTCAAATTGGAGCACAAGAAGCCCCAAGGCTATGAGTCAGGGAATACATCAAACTCCAGGATAAACACAATGCATCTTCCGGAAGCATCAATGTTAAAGTGGTAACTAATTTAAAATGTAATCTTTATTTTAGAAGGCTACACTATGGTGGAACATAACTTTTAAAATCTTTGTTTACATAACTTCAAAGAACTGATGAGTTTGCAAGAAGCAACAGGGATATGCTGGTCTGCTCTCAAAGAGTGAACTTAATTGATCCCCCTAATTAAGCCCATTTAATTCACTAGTGCCAATGATGAATCAACAAAAGTTATGTGGCTGGCTCATGCAACTGGCAGGATCCAACTCAGAACCAGAGTCCAGTACTATGCAATGAACTAAACAGTAACTGGGCTGCAGTGTTGATTAAGCTGTACTAAAATCAGAAGTGCACACAAATTCACATGCATAGGAAACCCTCACATTTGAAGATTGGGATTAACAGTTTCACTCCTGCCAAAGTATCCTAAATTCAACTATGTTTTGCTTCCAAGATCTACCCTAGTTTAGCCCTTTCCTTAATTAGTGCCTATTTCCTATAGATGCTCAAGAATGCTCTCTCCTGGTTAAAAATGGGAGATTGCTAACCTTCTCTGGCTGGAAACAGCCAGAAGTCACAAATTATTAAAAAGTTTTTTGTTTGTTTTTGAGACAGAGCCTCACTCTGTCCCCTAGACTGGAGTGCAGTGGCATGATCTCGGCTCACTGCAACTTTTGCCTCCTGGGTTCAAGCAATTCTCATGTCTTAGCCTGTTGAGTAGCTGGGACTACAGGTACATGCCACCACATCTGGCTATTTTTTTGTATTTTTAGTAGAGATGGGGTTTTGGCATGTTGGTTAGGCTGGTCTTGAACTCTTGGTCTCAAGAGATCCACCCATCTCAGCCTCCCAAAGCGCTGGGATTACAGGCATGAACCACCACACGCCCAGCCAAAAAGATATTAAAGAAGACATCAGCACTCATAAAAGCAATCCAATGGGCCAGAAAAGCTAAGGATTTTAGAATAAAAACTAGGTAAATATTTGTACCTAAAACAAATCCCTCTTTTTAAAAATTAGCACCACACAAATTTGTGCATTTTTCTACTCTTAAGGATTATCCCCTATGAAACCAGAGGGTATCCTACAACAATAAAAACAAAAAGAATGCACATCAATATAATAAGCCAGCCAGGTATGGTGGCATGCACCTGTAGTACCAGCTACTGGGGAGGCTAAGGTGGGAGGATCGCTTGAGCCTAGGAGTTAGAGGCTCTGGTGATCATGCCACTACACTCCAGCCTGGATGACAGAGTGAGACCCTGTCTCAAAACAGATATCTCTCTATATATAACATATATTTACTATATACACTATATATTATATATAATATAGATACTATATATATACATATATACACACACACATACATATATATACACAATGTAATTATATGTACTCCAGTCTGGGTGACAGAATGAGACCCTGTCTCAAGCCATATATATATATATATATATACACATATATAATATAGATAGATATATATCTATATTATAGATAGATAGATAGAATAAGATAGTATAATTATATGTACTCCAGCCTGGGTGACAGATATAGATAGATAGATAGATAGATAGATAGATAGATAGATAGATACAGACAGAGAGATACATAGATATACATATCCATTTTGAGACAGGATCTCTGTTGCCCAGGCTGGAGTACATATAAATAATATGTATATTTATACACATATTATATGTATTATATATACGTATAATATTTATATTATTTAAATATAAATAATTATATAATATCTATATTATTTAAATATAAATAATATATAATATTTACATATTATACGTATATATAATATAAATAAAATAAGCCAAACAGCATAATATAAACTTCGATAAGGCATCCTTTGTAAATCAGAATGTATTTAGGGGTGTTATTCAAATTTTGCTCTACAATTTTCAGAGACTCCAGAAAGTTCAGTAATGTAGGCATTCAAACCTAAAATAATTGCTCCGTTTTCTAATATAAGGAATTCCAAATACTACTAAATCACATTAAGATACAACATCTTAATTATAATACCTTTTCATGGAGAAGTATAAAAGGCAATACCACTAATTATAAGAAAGATTAGAAATCATGATCACATTAAAACAGGTTTTCTTCTCTAAACTATGAACAATCATTCAGGCATTCAACAATTATTGAAGGACTACCTAAAAAACAGCAATTTTTCATTCTCCAATAATTAAAAGTATACCTGATAGGAGAGAATTATAAACAAAGATAAGAGTAAGTACTGAAGCAATTATCTGGCAAATTTGAAGCATTCTAATTCTACTTATATAACTATATATATCAAAATTATGTTTCTTCTTAAAGTTACAAATCAACATAAAATTCTGTTACTCTCTTTGCCTGTTTTTCTCTGACTAAATAAGAAAAATGCTACTCTAATACAAAGTTAGTAATATTTCAATTTTCTTGTTCATGCTATCCATTATTTTAAGCAAAACACTAAAAAAATCTTTTTATAAATGGTTAATAATTATAAAATGTTTTTAAAATTACTTCTTGGAGTGTGCATGGTGGTTTAGCCCTGTAATCCCAGCACTTTGGGAGGCTGAGACAGGAGAATCATTTGAAGCCAGGAACTCGAGACCAGCCTGGTCAACATAGTGACACCAAAAAAAATCAGCTGGGCGTGGTGGCATGTGCCTGTAGTCCCAGCTACTCAGGAGGCTGAGGCGGGAGGATCACTTGATTCCAGGAGTTTGAGACTGCAGTCAGCTATGACCATGCCACTGCACTCTAGCCTGGCCAACAGAGCAAGACGCTGTTCTAAAAGCAAAACAACAACAACAACAAAACAAACAAAAGACATTATTCTTTGGAACATTAAAAGTATATTCAGTTTATAAAAGGCTGCAATACTTCAAATTTTGTACAATTTTAAAAGGCAGAGATTAACTTTAAAAACTGCTTTCTATGCAAGGATTAAAGTGACCATTATCTTATAAACAGCCTTAACCAAAACATGAGCGAGTCATAGAATTTTCAGCACTGGAAAACAAAAAACAATAAAATGACCTGGTCTAGCCTCTCTCCTTCATTATGGGGAAATCAGTAACACACATCCCTTCAAGTGCCATCTCCACTGCCAGGCCTGGGTTCTTATTACCTATCCAACTTTCTAACAAAGCCGTAGAGGGTGCCAATAATGCACATGGAGTAAAGAAAACTTTTCAAATAATCTTACCACAAACAGTATTTCCCATCAACAAATGCCATCTAATGTTTAAGAAAAATGTCCAAAATCAACTCTGCCTCCTGCTTTTGGGCTTCTCTCCTATCTCCTATTCCAGCAGTTTCACTAGTCTTATGACCTCTGTCACTTTATACATTCCATTCCAATCTCACCACTTTAAAATTTAATTGAAATTGCTCTTCTGGCTCAAAAACTGGAGAGCACACATAGAAAACACTCTTAGCCACAAATGCAACAGGTTAATAGACTGACATCTGTTTTTTGGCCATTCATATCAGGGAAAATCATTAAAAACCACTAGTCAACTCATCAAATGCACATAAAAATATGCCCACTAGTGAGTCTTTAGGGAAACATGAAATAAAATAGAGATTTAGGCTAGAGGTCTGAAAGGAAGTATATATGAATAATTATTCTAAAACCGCAACAGGCACTAAAGCACAGAGATCAATGTTTACTTAAACAGACTTTAAGATACTTTGGACCATCAGCTGATTTTTCATTTTGAGAATATCCCCACACAAAAGTAAACTTACTTCCTCCATAACTGGTGATTCTCTGGATGGGAATACCAGCCTGAGCAAATGTAATCCATTAATCCAACAAACAGTTAAATGCCCACCAAATGTTCTGAAAGCACTCCAAAGTCACATACAGATGGTCTCCGGCTTACAATGGTTTGACTCAATGATCTTCTGACTTTAAGATGGTGCAAAAGAGATACGTGTTTGGTAGAAACCATACTTTGAGTACCCATACAACCATTCATTTTCAGTACAGTACAAAAAGTTACATGAGACAGCCAACACTTCATTGTAACACAGGCTTTGTGTTAGATGATTTTGCCCAACTGTGGGCTAAGGTAAGTATTCTGAACACACTTAAGGTAGGCAAGACTAAGATATGATGTTTGATAGGTTAGGTGGACTAAATGCATTTTCGACTTACAATATTTTAAACTTGCAATGGGTTTATTGGGATATAATCCCATCACAAGTCAAGAAGCATCTGTACATGTTTTTGTTTTTGTTTTGAGACAGGGTCTTGTTCTGTTGCCCAGGCTGGAGTGCACTCGATGGTGTACTAAATGCTCACGGTGGCCTCAACCTCCCAGGCCCAAAGGATCCTCCCACCTTAGCCTCCCAAGTAGCTGGGACTACAGGTACACACCACCACACCTAGCTCATTTTTGTATTTTTTTGTAGATATGAGGTTTCACCATGTTACCCAGGCTGGTCTTGAATTCGTGGGCTCAAATAATCCACCTGACTTGGCCTCCCAAGATGCTGAGATTACAGTCACCACACCTGGTCATACATGTCTTTTAAAATTTTCTATGGGTTTGTATGATTTACAGCAGCTATGCTCTATTTGTTTTCTCAAGGGGAGATGTAACTTCACAACAAAAGTTTTCTTATGATAAATGTCCAGCCTTCAGTTTTTTTCAACATTTATTTGAGCCTGCTACCAAGAGATACTGTACTAGATGCTGTTAGAAATTTGAAGAAAATCCTTCTTTTTTTGTTTTTTGAGATAGGGTCTCACTCTAGTCATCCAGGCTGGAGTGCAGTGGTGCGACCTTGATTCACTGCAGCCTTGACCTCCTGGGCTCAAACAATCCCCTCACTTCAGCCTCCTTAGTAGCTGGGACCATAGGCATGTGCCACAACACCCAGCTAATTTTGTAATTTTTTGTAAAGATGAGGTTTCACCATGTTGCCCCGGCTGGTCTCGAACTCCTGAGCTCAAGCGATCCTCCCAATTCAGCCTCCCAAAGTGCTGGGATTACAGGCATGAGCCACCATGCCCAGCCTGAAGAAAACATTTCTGTCCTTAAAGAATTTGAGAGTTCAGAAATAAATCTACATATCTGTAGCCAAGTGATTTTTGACAAGGGTGCCAACTCTAACTGGTGGGGAAAGAACAGTCTCTTCAACAGATGTTATGGGGAAAACTAGATTTTCATACACAAGAGATTTAAGTTGAACCTCACCTATCTCACACCATATACAAAAGTTATCTCAATGATCTAAATATAAAAGCTAAAACCATAAAACTCTTAGAAGAAAACATAGAGGTAAATCCTCATGACCTTGGATTTGGCAATGAATTCTTAGATAGGACACCAAAAGGATAGCAGCAAAAGAACAAACAGATAAACTGGACTTCATCAAAAGTTAAAATTGACTAGGTGTGGTGGCTCACACCTGCAATCCCAGCAATTTGGGAGGCCAAGGTGGGAGGACTGCTTGAGCCTAGGAGTTCAAGACCAGCCTGGGCAACACAGGGAGACTCCATCTCTACAAAAAAAATTTAAAACTAGCCAGGCATGGTGGTGCATGCCTGTAGTCCCAGTTACTCGGGAGGCTGAGGTGGGAGGATCACTTAAGCCTGAAAGGTCAAGGCTGCAGGTGAGCTGTGATTGCACCACTGTACTCCACTCTTGGCAACAGAATAGACCCTGTCTCAAAAAAACAAAAACAAACTAAAATTTCTGTGCATCAAAGGACATTATCTAGAAAGTGAAAAGACAAGGATGAGAGAAAATATTTGGAAATCATATATCTGATAGATGTTTCATATTCTGAATATATAAAGAACTCTACTGCTCAAAAACACAAAAGACAACCCAATTTAAAAATGGGCAGAGGGGCCGGGCACAGTGGCTCACACCTGTAATCCCAGCAATTTGGGAGGCTGAGGTGGGTGGCTCACCTGAGGTCAGGAGTTCAAGATCAGCCTGGCCAACATGGTGAAACTCCGTTTCTACTAAAAATACAAAAAATTAGCCAGGCATGGTGGCAGGCACCTGTAATCCCAGCTAGCTACTCGGGAGGCTGAGGCAGGAGAATCACTTGAACCCAGGAGGCAGAGGTTGCAGTAAGCCAAGATCGTGCCATTGCACTCCAGCCTGGGCAACAAGAGCAAAACTCCGTCTCCAGGAGAAAAAAAAAAGGCAAAGGACTTCAACAGACATTATTCTAAAGAAGACATACAAATAGTCAATAAGCATATGAAAAGATGCTAAACAACATTAATCACGAGAGAAATGCAAATCAAAACCACAATGAAATACAACTTCACATCTACTAGGATAGCTATACTAAAAATAAACAGAAAATAATGAGTGTTGGCAAGGATGTGGAAAAACTGGAATCCTTGTACGTTGCTAGTGGGACTGTAAAATGGTGAAGTTGTCATACAAAATGATATGACAGTTCCTCAAAACCTAAACAGAGAATTACTATATGACCTAGCAATTCTGCTGCTAGGTATACACCCAAAAGTTTTGAAATCAGTCACTCAGACACCTGTATACTATTGTTCATTGTAGCATTTTCCAATAGCCAAAAGATGAAAACAACCCAAGTTGTCCATCAACATAAGAATAAATAAAATGTGGTATATACACTTGATTTTAGCCAAAAGGCTGAGAAGTGATAAAATGCATACATATACAAAGGATATTCCTTTTTATTCAGCCAAAATAAGGAGTGATATTCTGACATATGTTATAACATGGATGAACTATGAAAATTTTATGCTAAGTGAAACAGTCAGACAAAAAATGACAAATATGATTCCACTTATATGAAATACTCAGAATAGGGACATTCATAGAAGCAGAAAGCAGATTAGATGTTCCCTGGGAAAAGGGGAAGGGATAAGGAGAAGTCTCAGTCTCTTTTGTGTTGCTATAAAGGAATACCTGAGGTTGCATAATTTATAAAGAAAAAAGGTTTATTTAGCTCATGATTCTCATGTCTGGAGAAGCTCAAGATTGGGCACCTGCATTTGGTGAGGGCCTCAAGTTGCTTCTACTCATGGCAGAAGGCAAAGGGGAACTAGCAGTGTAGAGAGCACGTGACCAGAGAGAAAGCAAGGGCGGGGAGGGGGTGAAGGTACAGGCTCTCTTTATCAAACAGGGATAGTGAGAACTGATAGAGCAACAACCCATTCACCTCCAAAGGAGGGCATTATTCATGTATTCATGAGGGATCCGCCCCCATGACCCAAACACCTCCCATTAGGCCCCACTTCCCAATACTGCCACACTGGGGGTCAAATTTCAACATGAGATTTGGTAAGGACAAATATCCAAACCATAGCAGGGAGTTATTGCTTAATGGTTACTGTGTTTCTGTTTAAGGTATTGAAAAGTTTGGCAAACAGTGACAATGATCGCACAACACTGTGAATGTACTTAATGCCCCCGAATTGTATCCTAAAAAATTGTTAAAATGGCAAATCTACGTTATATGTATTTTACCACTTCAAAAAGTTAATTATATAAAAAAGAATCGTATACTTTAAACGGATGAATTACATGGTATGTGAGTTATAGTTCAGTAAAGTTGTTAATAAAAAAAAAAAGAAAGAAAGAAAAGCAGGTGTCCTAGCTGTAGTGTCTCTTGGGATGCAATTGTACCTGTCACCAAAAGATAACATCTGTCTTTGTCCCCAGTTTCCACTTCACTCAGAAATATCTGTCACATAGATCTCCAAGTTACAAATTCGATTTAATAAACACATGTCATATTCTAAGTTCATCCGGCATACCAACAGTTATTGGGTACTTATGTACCAGGCTCTGGGCAGGACACTAACCTCAGAGTGGGGGAGTCTGGAGAGACCAAGAGATGATTATAGCACAACAATGGGAGTGTCCTTATAAAGGGAAGCAGCATAGGACAGAATGGAAAGAGTCCTAGCTCTGCCAAAGAAGGCTTTGGTTTAAAACTCTGGAGAAAAGTGGCCAGGCATGATGGCTCACACCTGTAATCCCAGCACTTTGGGAGGTCAGATCACTTGAGGTCAATAGTTCAAGATCAGCCTGGACAAAATGGTGAAATCCTGTCTCTGCAAAAACAGAAAAATTTGCCGGGCATGGTGGCACACATCTGTAAATCCCAGCTACGCCAGAGGCTGAGGCACAAGAATCTCTTGAACTCGGGACGTGGAGGTTGCAGTGAGCCGAGATCGTGCCACTGCACTCCAGCCTGGGCAACAGAGGGAGACTGTCTGAAAAATAAAAAAATAAAACTTGGGAGCAAGAAATTAATCCACTGTTGTTTTTAAACTCTTATGCATGTACTTAATTTTCAAGATTCTATGACCAAACTGGAAAATGATAAATACAAAAAAATCCATCTATTTTTGCAAATATGTTATTAAAATGTAAATTAAAAAGATGAAAAACCACATTCCACTTATTTTCACTGATGGAGATGATGCCAAGCACTTGAAACTTCAAAGAAAGCTTTTTCAGTATCTCATACTTACCCATCAATCTTTTAAAATCCCTTCCCTAGCAACCCAACACCTAAGTTTCAGAGCATGACTTAAACACCAACATGTTCATCTAATCCTACCTGAATTTTGCTTTAACTTAGGTTTATCCTTATTGGGGACTGAAACGATTTGTTCAAGATAAACCGAAGTCAGTTTAAAAATTACTCAGATGATAGTAGTTACTAGGATGCTCATAGTTCCCTTTTCAACAAAAGCCCCAGGTACAACCAGCCAATAATGCAAGTCACACTTAAGTGTTGACATCTTCATACCCGGCCCAGCCCCGTATGAAGTGAGGGGGGTCTCCAGTAAAGTCAGTCAGGAAGCTCCTCGAGCCAAGTATTCCCAAATGCTACTTACTGGAGGTACAAAAATGAGAATAACTTTTCTAAAGTTATTCATTTCACAATCTATACCAGAAGCCTTGTGGTATAGATTGTAGATTCTATCTTGTTTTAGAACGAATCTTGTGGGATTCATTCTACACAAATGATCATGCTCAAAATCCCATTGCAACGGTGCTCAGTTAATTACTTTTTGCAATAACTAAAAACTGAAAACCACTTGGGCGCTCACAATCAGGGAGAAACTACATTTAGCAAATCACATTCCAGTCAAAGCCATGCCAGGAGTCAGGGATAGATGAGGCAGTCAACCTGGCACACAGGAACGTACAGTCTAGTGTGGCCAATAAAAAGGATGCAGAAAAACATTTAAAGATACGGGTAAATGCATGCGATGTATTGTTAAGACAAAGAGGCCGAAGGTTGAGGCTGCAGCAGTGAACCGAGATCGCGCCACTGCATCATTCCAGCCTGGGCGACAGAGCGAGACCCCGTCTCAAAGGAGAGAGAGAGAGAGAGCGAGAGCGAGCGAGTGAGCGAGCGTGTTTCAGCACTTTATGATGCAGGTTCTGCAAAAATAAGCCCCGCTCATATTACAGGGAAAAACCATCTGGAAGAAAATACATCTTCATGTTAACCCAGCTTGTCTCTGGGGAACAGGGGCACGGCTGCTTTGCTTGCTTCCTTGCTGCTTTCTGTTCTTTTTTTCGACCGTGACAAATATTATATTTAAAGTTCGCGAACAGGCCGGAGAGTTCGCGGGTGCGGCAGGTCGCGGGGCAGGGCCTGGCCAGGCAGGGACCGCCAGGCAGGGACTGCCCCGCACCGCCCCGGTCTGGCCCCGCGCCCCGCCGCACCTCCACCTTTACCCGCGGTGAGCGGGAGCCGGGTCCCGCCCCGAGTCCTGGGATCACCGGCGGGCCGGCTGGAAGCGTCCGGAACTCACCCAGCGCCTCACCCGCCTGGGTCTCACCGACCGCGCAGACACCTCCCGCCGTCGCCGCCGCCGCCGCCGCCCAGAGATGGCCGCCGCCGGCGCAGCAGGGCCTAGGGCGTGGGGATGCCAGGGGCTGCGCGCAGGGGCTTCCAGGGTGCGGAGCTGACGGGCCCGAGGCGTCCAGGCGGGCGCAGGCGCGACCCCGACCCCACCCGGGCTGCTGCCTCACCTGTGCGCTGTGGGCCGTGGGAGGCTCTGGGGTAGGTTTCACCAAACAACCGGTTGGTTCCGACTCAGCTACGTAGGCCGCGTGGCCTTGCTTCCCTCGCAGAGAAACAGGCGCAGCCAGCGCGGAGGTTGAAAGCTCTGCAGGCGCAAGTACCAAACGCGCCGACTGTTTGTCGCGCCTCAGGTCCCCTGGGGCGCCCAGCGCAGGGGGCCACCCCTCCCGCCGCCACGGACCCAACCCGGGTCCCCTGCCTTAGCCGAAGGCCGCAACCTCCGCACACAGGCCTTCCTCAGCCCCAACCCCAGGACATCACCAGGTCGCGCAGTGCGTCCCGTCTTCCCGCCAGCAAGTGTGGGTAGGAGCCGGCCGCTGGCCCCGCGCTGGGCACAACCTAGTGGGCTAAACCAGCCCTGTGCCTGCTCTGCAGCTATGGGGAAGGGAAACCTGGTCATGGCAGCTATGGCATTCGCTCCTTGAAACCTCTTTATGGAGTCTCATTCCTTTTTTAAAGATCCAAACTACTTAAGATGGGCATGAATGCCCCATGTGTGATCTAGCCCCTGCCTGCTTGGCTTCATTTAGGTCCTTAAAGGATGCAGGTTTCTTCTCACCTAGGGCATCTGCAAATGCTCTTCCCTCTGCCTGAACACTCTTCACCTCTTCCCTCTTGTGAGTGTTCTTCGTATATCATTTCTTAGGTTACACTATCCTGGCCCATGAGACTTTGCAGCATTGCTGGGTGTGGTGGCTCATACCTGTAATCATGGCATTTTGGGAGGCAGAGTGGCGGATCGCTTGAGTCCAGGAGTTCAAGACCAGCCCGGGCAACATGGTTAAAAAAAAAAAAAGAAAGAAAGAAAGAGAAAAAGCGAGAGAATGAGAAAAAAGGAAAGAAAATAATTAGCAGCTCAGGCCTGTAATCCCAGCTACTTGGGACACTGAGGTGGGAGAATTGCTTGGGCCCCACAGGGAAGTAGAGGCTGTAGTGAGCTGTGATTGCACCATTACACTCCAGCCTGGGCAACAGAGCAAGACCCTGTTTCATTAAAAAAAAAAAAAATAGCCGGGCTCAGTGGCTCACACCTGTAATCCCAGCACTTTGGCACTTTGGGAGGCTGAGGCAGGCATGGCAAAACCCCATCTCTACTAAAAATACAAAACTTAGTGGGATGTGGTGGTGCATGCCTGTAAGTCCCAGCTACTTGGGAGACTGAGGCAGGAGAATTGCTTCAACCTGGGAGGTGGAGGTTGCAGTGAGCTGAGATTGCGCCACTGCACTGCAGCCCGGGTGAAGAGCAAGACTGTCTCAAAAAAAAAAAACCCAAAACAACAACAACAACAAAAAACAGCTGGGCACAGGGGCTCACACCTGTAATCCCAGCACTCTGGGAGGCCAGGGTGTGCAGATTGCCTGAGGTCAGGAGTTTGAGACCAGCCTGGCCAATATAGTGAAACCCTATCTCTACTAAAAATACAAAAATTAGTCGGGCGTGGTGGCATGCTTCTGTAATCCCAGCTACTCAGGAGGCTGAGGCAGGAGAATCACTTGACCTCAGGAGGCAGAGGTTGCAGTGAGCTGAGATCACCTCACTGTACTGCAACCTGAGCCACAGAGTGATACTTCATCTCAAAAACAAAAACAAAAAAACACAAAGATTGCAGCACTAGGGATTCTTCTTCCTAGTCCCTTTCAGGGTGTGCAATAATTTGTGTAATTTTTGTTGAATGTGTAACTTAACAGTAGACTGAGATCCATGAAGGCAGAGACCACGGCCGCTTAGCTCTCATTCTTGTATGTCTCACATCTGCACTGTGCAGGCCCATATTAGCTCTGGTAAATATTTATTAAATGAATGAATGAATGAAGAGCAGGCCTGGGTAGTGTCTTAGGTGGCCTTGATCTTCAATTTAAGGAGGAGACAGTATTGCCTACAGAGAGTGAGAAAAGTTGTTGAGTGGGCCATGTGAGGAGCAGTGAGTGGTCCCTGTGGAGAGTAGGCCCAGTCATAGAATGGAGACAAGTGAAGGGATTTTGGAGGGTTTTGAGGACCCAGCATATTTGGGGGCTGCTATGGTTTGAATGCTGGTATCTCCCTGAAATTCATATGTTGAAACCTAACCCCCAACACATTCAGATTAAAAGGATGAGTCCTTTGTGGGACAAATTAGTGCCCTTGTGAAAGAGGCTTGAGGGAGCCTGTTTGACCTTTCTGCCATGTGAGGATGCACTGAGAAGGCACCATGTTTGAAGCAGAGAACAAGCCCTCAGCAGACTATGACTCTGCTGGAGCCTTGATCTTGGATGTCCCAGCCTCCAAACTGTGAGCAATACAATTCTGCTGTTTATAAATTACCCAGTCTAAGTTGTTTTTTTTTTTTTTTTTTTTGAGACAAGGTTTTACTCCAGGCTGGAGTGCAATGGCATGATCACAGCTCACTACAGCCATGATCCATATCCTGGGCTCAAGCGATCCCACTACCTCAGCCTCTCAAGGAGCTGGGACTATAGGTGCATGTCACCACACCTGGCTAATATTTTAAAAATTTTTTATAGAGACAGGGTCCTACTATGTTGTCCAGGCTGGTCTCAAATTCCTGGGCTCCAGCAATTCTCCCACCTCAGCCTCTCAAAGTGCTGGCATGAGCCACCACACCCAGCCTTTCAAGTATTTTGTTACAGCATTTTGTTACAGCAGCCAAAATGGACTTAAGATAGGGACATCTAGGCCCTGTTGTGTAACTTCTTTCTGCATCTTTATGTTAACATAAAGAAGGACTGTTTCATCTTTGGGGTTTGTAGGATAGGTGCAGTTTCTAGGTGCTAAGCAAGTGTGTGAGAGAAAGTAGTTCAGAGACAGTAGGAAACAACCTACTGATGAGGTTAACCAGTCTGCCAAGTGATAAAGACTGATTACTAAGCAAATTATGATACAAGGATTCTACTTAGCACTGCTTTTTTGTTTGCTACCCTGTACTGAGGGCTCCCTGAAGACAAAGACTTCATATTTGTATTTTCTTCTACAGCAGTGTTTTTGTCTTTTTTTTTTTTTTTTTTTTGTCAGAGTTTCATTCTGTCACCCAGGCTGGAGTGCAGTGGCATGATCATAACTCGCTGCAGCCTCAAACTTCTGGCCTCAAGCAATCCTCCTGCCTCAGCCCAAGTTGCTGGGATTATAGACATGAACCACCAACCCCAGCTGCTGCAGCAGTGTTTTGAACAGAGAATTTGCAATAAATGGTTGTTGAAATAATGAATTGGGGGGAAAGGTAAAAGGCTCCAGAGTGGAAATTCCCAGAGACGAGAAACAGCTAGCTGATTTCTTCTAGTCTTTATTTCTTCTGAGAAACAATCCTGAGTTGCTGGGCTAGAACCAGGAAACCCTGGTTAGGGAGCAGCTCAAAGACATTATTGAATGAAGGATATTTTCTTAAAAACTTGAGGAATCTGGATATCTTTTACAAGACCAATAAGGTATAATTTATAAAATGCTTGTTATGTGACTTATATGCCATTGCCTATAGTTCTCACAACAGTTCAATGATTCTATTTACCTCCTTTTACAAAAAGGCCCAAAGCCCAAAGCCCTTCAGAAGTTGCAGGGCCAAGATGGGGAGACAGGCCTGTGGGATTGGAAAAGTTTATGTTAACGGAGCCTGTTATTAGAAAAGTATTGATTGTGCTTGAAGAAAAATCCAGGCCTACTCTTAGAGGCCTTGGGAACCCCTCTGCCCAGGGATTTCAGAGTACAGCAGAGTCTGGCCTGCCCATGAGGTACACCCAACTCTGCCCAGAGTAGGGAAGGCAGTCCACAATTCCTCCATTGGCTTGTTCTGTGCCACTGTTTCCTCTCTGGGCATAGTTTCTGGGGTACCTGGCATTGAGGAACACACCAGTTTGGGCTGCATTTTCCACCTACCTATCCTACAGGCCCAGGACATCTGAGGTAGTATATTAGTTCATTTTCATGCTGCTGATAAAGACATACCGAAACTGGGAACAAAAAGAGGTTTAATTGCACTTACAGTTCCATATGGCTGGGGAGGCCTCAGATTCATGGTGGGAAGTGAAAGGGCACTTTACATGGTGGCAGCAAGAGAAAATGAGGAAGAAGCAAAAGCAGAAACCCCTGATAAACCCATCAGATCTTGTGCGACTTATTCACTATCATGAGAACAGCATGGGAAAGACCAGTCTCCATGATTCAGTTACCTCCCGCTAGGTCCCTCGCACAACATGTCAAAATTCTGGGAGATAAAATTCAGTAGAAATTTGAACAGAGACACAGCCAAACCATCTCATTCCACCCCTGGCCCCTCCAAATCTTATGTCCTCACATTTCACAATCAATTATGCCTTCCCAACAGTTCCCCAAAGTCTTAACTAATTTCGGCATTAACCCAAAAGTCCAGTCCAAAGTCTCATCTGAGACAAGGCAAGTCCCTTCCACCTATGAGCCTGTAAACTCAAAAACAAGCAGCCAAGCAGGGTGGCTCACGCCTGTAATCCCAGGAGTTTGGGAGGCCGAGGGGTTGGATCACCCGAGGTCAGGAGTTCAAGACCAGCCTGACCAACATGGTGAAACCCCGTCTCTACTAAAAATACAAAAATTAGCTGGGCATGGTAGTGGGCACCTGTAACCCCAGCTACTTGGGAGGCTGAGGCAGGAGTATTGCTTGAGCCTGGGAGGCAGAGGTTGTTTTGGGTAATTTCTCCCATTTGGAACGGCTGTATTTACCCAATAACTGTACCCCCATCATTGTATCTAGGAAGTAACTAGCTTACTTTTGATTTATTTATTTATTTTTGTGTGTGTGTGTGTGAGATGGAGTCTCGCCCTGTCACCCAGGCTGGAGTGCAATGGCACAATCTCAGCTCACTGTAACTTCCACCTCCTGTGTTCAAGCGATTCTCCCGCCTCAGCCTCCAGAGTAGCTGGGGCTACAGGCGCCCACCACCATGCCTGGCTGATTTTTGTATTTTTAGTAGAGACAGGGTTTCGCCATGTTGGCCAGGCTGGTCTTGAACTCCTGACCTCAGGTGATCCACCTGCCTCGGCCTCCCAAAGTGATGGGATCACTGGTGTGAGCCACTGCGCCTGGCCTGGGCAGTCAAATTTTAAAGTTCCAAAATGATCTCCTTTGACTCCAGGTCTCACATCCAGGTCAGGCCGATGCAAAAGGTGGATTCCCATGGTCTTGGGTTGCTCTACCCCCGTGGCTTTGCAGGGTATGGCCTACCTCCCAGCTGCTTTCATGGCTGGCGTTGAGTGTCTGTGGCTTTTCTAGGCTCATAGTGCAAGCTGTCAATGAATCTACTATTCTGGGGTCTGGAAGACGGTGGCCCTTTTCTCACAGCTCCACTAGGCAGTGCCCCAGTAGGGACTCTGTGTGGGGATTCCCATCCCACATTTCCCTTCTGCACGACCCTAGCAGAGGTTCTCCATGAGGGCCCCGCCCCTGCACAAACTTTTGCCTGGGCATCCAGGTATTTCCATACATCTTTTGAAATCTAGGCAGGAGTTCCCAAACCTTAATTCTTGACTTCGGTGCACCCACAGGTGCAACACCACAAGGAAGCTGTGAAGGCTTGGGGCTTCTGCCCTCTGAAGCCACAGCCCGAGCTGTATGTCGGCCCCTTTCAGCCATGGCTGGAGCAGCTGGGACACAGTGTACCAAGTCACTAGGCTGCACACAACGTGGGGACCCTGGGCCCAGCCCATGAAACCACTTTTTCCTCCTGGTCCTCTGGGCCTGTGATGGGAGGGACTGTCATGAAGGTCTCTGACATGGCCTGGAGACATTTTCCCCATGGTCTTGGGGATTAACATTAGGCTCCTTGCTACTTAAACAGATTTCTGCAGCTGGCTTGAATTTCTCCTCAGGAAATGGGCTTTTCTTTTCTGCTGCGTCACCAGGCTGCAAATTTTCTGAACATTCATGCTCTGTTTCCCTTTTAAAACGGAATGCTTTTAACAGCACCCGAGTCACATTTTGAATGCTTTGCTGCTTAGAAATTTCTCCTGCCAGATACCCTAAATCATCTCTCTCAAGTTCAAAGTTCCACAAATTTCTAGGGCAGGGGCAAAATGCCACCAGTATCTTTGCTAAAACATAACAAGAATCACCTTTGCTCCAGTTCCCAACAAGTTTCTCATCTCCATCTGAGACCACCTCAGCGTGGCCCTTATTGTTCATATCACTATCAGCATTTTTGTTGAAGCCATTCAACAAATTTCTGGGAGGTTCCAAACTTTCCCACATTTTCCTATCTTCTTCTGAGCCCTCCAAACTGTTCCATCCTCTGCCTGTTACCCAGTTCCAAAGTCGCTTCCACATTTTCAGGTATCTTTTCTGCAACACCCCACTCTACTGGTACCAATTTACTGTATTAGTTCATTTTCATGCTGCTGATAAAGACATACCAAAACTGGGAACAAAAAGAGGTTTAATTGAACTTACAGTTCCACATGGCAGGGGAGGCCTCCGAATTATGGGGGGAGGCAAAAGGAACTTCTTACATGGCAACAGCAAGAGAAAATGAGGAAGAAGCAAAAGCAGAAACCCCTGATAAATCCATCAGATCTCGTGAGACTTATTCACTATTATGAGAATAGCACAGCAAAGACTGGTCTCCATGATTCAATTACCTCACCCTAGGTCCCTCCCACAACATGTGGAAATTCTGGGAGATACACTTCAGTTGAGATTTGAATGGAGACACAGCCAAACCATATCAGGTAGGAATAGTAACTTCTTACCTGACAGGCAGGACTGTTATGGAGAGAAACAAAGTCTGAACAGAACATCGTCTAAGGTATTGAACTTGAATATAAAATATACTTGTTCAGGCTGATCCTGCTTTTGAAGGTGATCTCACTTTCACATTGTTAGCTTGTTTCCCAGGAAGTACCTAGATGCTGTTCTGACTTCATAAACTGCCTATCAGCAACTGCCCCTTAGACACCACTGATTTATTTTAAGAGAGCAGCTAAAAACACTTTCATTCACAATAGTCCCTGTTTTCATTGGGCCTTCTTTTGAAAAGGAAATTGTTAATAGATCAACTGATTTTCTTTCTTTCTTTGTTTCTCTCCCTCCCTTTCTCCCAACCTCCTTCTTCTCTTCTTCTTTTTCTTTCTTCTACTTCCTTTCTTCTTCCCGTCTCCTTCTTTTTCTTTCTTCTACTTCCTTTCTTCTTCCCATCTCCTTCTTTTTCTTTTCCTCCTACCCCTCCTCCTCCCACTCCTTCCTCCTTCTCCTTCTCCTCCTCCTCTTTCCTTTCTTCTTCTTCCTTTCTTCCTCTTCTTCACAGGCTATATTGCTCAGGCTAGTCTTGAATTCCTGGGCTCAAGCAATCCTTCTGCCTCTGCCTCCTGAGTAGTGGGACTGTAGGCATGCACCACCTCCCTTAGCTTGGTTGATTTTCCAAGCTTACTTTTTTTTTTTTTTGAGACAGAGTCTGGCTCTGTCGCCCAGGCTGGAGTGCAGTGGCCGGAGCTCAGCTCACTGCAAGCTCCACCTCCCGGGTGCACGCCATTCTCCTGCCTCAGCCTCTGGAGTAGCTGGGACTACAGGCGCCCGCCACCTCGCCCGGCTAGTTTTTTTGTATTTTTTAGTGGAGACAGGGTTTCACCGTGTTAGCCAGGATGGTCTCGATCTCCTGACCTCGTGATCTGCCTGTCTCGGCCTCCCAAAGTGCTGGGATTACAGGCTTGAGCCACCGCGCCCGGCCCAAGCTTACTTTTTAAACAGCATAGAGACCAAAATAAAAAGGGAAAGTTAATCTGATATCTACAAATTTAACATTTTCCATGTGCCCTTCCAGCATTGGTCTAGCATGACTACTGGCTATGTGTTCAAGGAAGAGGCATTAGCACTTCAGAAACAAGCCCAGGACCCAGGATTCTGGCTGCTGCACCCGCCTTAGAGGGTTGTGTGTCAGAACCAGTGCTAGTAACCACAGTCTCCCAGTGCTGGCCAGGCTGCCACTGCTTAGGTACTTCCCTCTCAGCACAAGGAGGCTGTGGCTCTCTCTACAAAAATACAGAAAGGGAACAAGCAGCCAAGCAAGGTGATTGTGTAGAACTTCAGACCAGAAAAGCTTGGACAATTTCAGGAGAAAATAGGTACTGATCTGAGTTATCTGGAGACTGGAATTTACAGTACAGCCTTAATTAGAGAAGAGAGACAAAGGAAGGCAGTACACACACATGTTCCAATTGGTCAAGACCTTTTTTTTTTGAGACAGAGTCTCATTCTATCACCCAGGCTGCAGTGCAGTGTGGTGTGATCTCAGCTCACTGCAACCTCTGCCTCCCAGTTTCAAGTGATTCTCCTGTCTCAGCCTCCCAAGTAGCTGGGATTACAGGCATGCACCACCACACCAGGCTAATTTTTATATTTTTAGTAAAAACGAGGTTTCACCATGTTGGCCAGGCTGGTCTTGAACTCCTGACCTCAAGTGATCTGCCTGCCTTGGCCTCCCAATGTGCTGGGATTACAGACGTGAGCCACTACACTCAGTCTGGTCAAGACTTTTAACATTTTTTATCTTGTTTGAGAAATTTTACAGCTATAGAAAAATACAGAGAATAATACACATATTCCTGCCTCCCAGAATTGACCATCATTAAATATTGATTTAGTATTAAAATTTTAATAGAAGAAAATCTCAATACTGTTACTCTTTTCTCCTTCCAAAAGGCCAACATTCCCTTGAGTTTGGTGTGTAAACTGTGTTAGACCTCCTAGTAAAAAACAGCCTTCATTAGCTGTTAAAACAGATCTTTTAATCTGTGTGTTCCTTCCAAGTCCACAGTCTATAATTTTATATACATGAATAAGTGTTCTTGGGCATGATATTCTCCTGCTTTTAAAAATTATTTAAATGGGTTGGACACAGGGGCTTATGCCTGTAATCCCAGTGCTTTGGGGGGCTGAGGTGGAGTTTGAACCAGGAGTTTGAGACCAGTCTGGGCAACACAGCGAGACCATGTCTCTGAAAGAAATATATAGCTTTAAATGGCACCATGAATGGCAACTGGGAATTTGTTTGTCAGTAAGAGAGGATTAGAGGGAGCTCATCCTTTGGAATTCATGTCACTTATTTACTCAGTACTTATTGGCCATCTGTTATATGGCAGGTGCTGTGGCAGGGAATACAACAGTGAACAACACTGATCATTTCTCCCACTCATGACACTTACATTCTAGTGGAGGAGGCAGTCACAAAAATATGTGCAAATAGATGGTGGTAGCCATTCTTCAAGATGGGCCCCAGGGATTCCCACTTCATGGTATTCATCTGCTTGTGTAGTCCTCTCACATTTTACCAGGGTTGGTCTATGTGACCAATAGCATATGGCAGAAGTAGTGATATGTAACTTCTGATATTAGGTTATAAAAAAGACTGCAGTTTCTGTTTTAGTTGCTCACATGCTGTCCTGGGCTGTGCTCTGTGGGAAGCTGCCATGTTATGAGGACACTAAGGCAGCCTGGGGAAAGGCCCACTTGAGGAGGAATGAACTGAGGTTTGCCAATAACCGCATGAGCGAGTTTGAATGTGAATCCTTTAGCCCCACCTGAACCTTGAGATGACAGTAGCCCTGACCAAAAGGTTAACTGTAACCCCATGAAAGATCTAGTCCAGACCATGCAGCTAGGCCCTACTGTATTTCTGACCCACAGAAACGTTGTGATGCTAAATGTTTATTTTAAGCTGCTTTGTTTTAGGGTAATTTTTATGTACCAATAGACAACTAATACACAGATATTAGCAATAATGACATTAGCAATAACTGATACACAGCAAATAATTGCAAATTGCAATAAATGCATATACCAATCTGATGGTAAAGCAGATGTCCATCACAAGAAGTGGTACGGTCAAGTGGTTGATGACATAGGCGTTGGAGCCTGAATGCTAGGTTCGGATCCCGGCTTTGCCATATACTAGTGTGTGACCTTGGCAAGTCATTTAAAAATTTTTTGGGCTTCTATTTCCTAACTTGCTCATTTGTAAAACAGATAATAACAGTGCCTATATTAAGGTTATTGTGAAGATTCAACAAGTTAGAAAATGAAAGTGCTTAGCACGGAGCCTAGCACATTTTAAGTGCCCAATTAACGTTAACTATTGTTATTCTGTATAGATTATTGAGCATTTGTCATTAATATATTTGCCTGAGCTGTTTGCGTATTGTCCTTCACATTGGAAAATGACTGCCGAAGGTGAATGCCCTGAATAAATTTGACTCAAATTTAACAATGTAGTTCAAAGCTGTGTTTAGCACCTACTGTGCTGCAGGATGAAGTTTAGTAAGACATGGTTCATGCTCCCAGACATTCAAATTCTTGTGGAAAAGGCAGAAACAAATGTATTCATGTAATAAAGGACTCTAAGTCTAAAAAACTTACGAGTTGAAGAATCTTTGAGAATTCATCATGAAATACCATTTACATGTGATATACTCATGTTTTTCTAGGGAGAAATATGACAGTTCTATACCCAGAAGAAAATTCAAGAATCAGTTTAGAAGTTGAGAAATTAGGCCAGGCGCAGTGGCTCATGCCTGTAATCCCAGCACTTTGGCAGGCCGAGGCAGGTGGATCACGAGGTCAGGAGATCAAGACCATCCTGGCTAACACAGTGAAACCCCTAAAAATACACACACACACACACACGCACACACACACACACACACACAAAACTGGCCGGGCGTGGTGGCGGGTGCCTGAAGTCCCAGCTACTCTGCAGGCTGAGGCAGGAGAATGGTGTGAACCAAGGGGTGGAACTTGCAGTGAGCCATGATCACGCCACTGCCCTCCAGCCTGGGCGAAAGCGAGACTCCCGTCTCAAAAAAAAAAAAAAAAAAAAAAAAAAAGTTGAGAAATTAAAAGATGTGTTTTAACTGCTAATGAAGGTTATAATTTATGCTAGGAAGTCATAAGTACAGGGGAAAGCAGAAAGCTGAAATGAAGACATGCTTGACTTTCAGCTTAAGTGTCACTTCGTCAGAGAGGCCTCCTCCATAGCCCCTCTTCTGTTCTTTCATATCACTTTTTATATTAATAATATATACTTAATTGCATTTGTTTCATATTTTCTCCCCAATGAGACTATAAGATCCACGAGGGCAGGAATCACATCTGGGCTTACTATTGTAAACTACCCCACATATAAATCTGACTCAGCATCTAGTTCAATCCCTGGTACATAACCAGTGTTTAACAATTTTTTTTTTTTTTTTTTTTTTTTTTTTGAGACGGAGTTTCACTCTTGTTGCCCAGACTGGAGTGCAATGGCGCAATCTCAGCTCACTGCAACCTCCGCCTCCCAGGTTCAAGTGATTCTCCTGTCTCAGCCTCCTGAGTAGCTGGGATTATAGGCATGTGCTACCACATCCGGCTTATTTTGTAGTTTTAGTAGAGATGGGGTTTCTCCATGTTGGCCAGGCTGGTCTCGAACTCCTGACCTCTGGTGATCCATCCACCTCGGCCTCCCAAAGTGCTGGGATTACAGGTGTGAGCCACCGCGCCCGGCCAACAAATTTTTATTAATGAATGAATGTTAAATGAATGTTTAGAATTATTAGAATTCTATTGGGTGGATGAGGCCCATAGAAAACTCTTGAGACCAATGTAGCAGGATTCTCAGTGAAAGACTAAATTTGTGTACAGGATGTTTTCCTTCTCTAGCAAAGAGAGGTGCTGGAAAGGCTTTCATGATCCATAAGAAGGGAATTGTTTTGGAGGGCAGTGCTATATAGCACCTCTTCCCCTCCATTCACCACATAAAAAATTCAGTTAGAAAATAGAGAGGAATCAGCCTTCTTGTGCTTTGAAGATTGTGAAGGACACTGGTGATCATCCATCTAGCATCCATTTTCCTCTTCTCCTTTACAGGTCTCCACCTTGCAACTCATGTGACTCAAAGAGCACTGACACCATTGCCAATTCCAATTGTCATAGCTCCCTTTCACTTCTGGAACCCAGGCTTAAGCTGTCTGTACATTTCCCAGGCAGTTACTGGTAAAGAGGAAGAGTGTGTGCCTGTGTCACCTAATTGGCTCAAAAAACCAGAAGGAAAGGTTTTGGATGAAAAAGAAAGCATGCAGTCCTGATTTCTCCAGGTAGACATCTGGAAAAATCACGTTAGTATGAATTTGAAGTCTACCTTTTTAATTTTTTTTATTTTTATTTTTATTTATTTTTTAACAACAGAGCAGAGACTAATAGCAACTGGGTCCTTGTTAACTTGCTGAGCCACTGAATTAAAGTCTCCCTTGCCTCTGGGCTTTCTGTTATGCGAGATAAGCAACTTCCTCATTTTTTAGGAAGACAACTTAACTCAGATTTCATATCACGTGCATCCAAAATAATCATAACTGACCCAAAGATGTTTGGCCTCTACAGTTAGGGCAGCCATGCTCAGAAGAGTATGCAAGGGTACCCTATTGTCTTGGAAAAGGGACGCACTGAGACTATTTGCGATTTGAGAACTGAAAATGCAAATCTGCTAACCATCGTTAGAGTGAATATCCAGGTATAGAAAGCACAGTGGGTGGGCGTAGGTTGTGGTAGGGACATGTTTGTATGGGGCAAACACAGAGATTAAACTTAGGTGTAGTCCCAGCTGCCTGGAAGAAGGCTAAGAAGGGTCTGAAAGTGTTGAGCTCCAAGAGCCCTTGGACCTCCTGATGAGGGACCGTTGGCTGATGCCCTCGATGGGACATCCCTGTTGGTTACTGTGGGATCTGCATCTACCCAGACCTACATCATTTGCCTGATTTGAAAAGACAGGTTGTCAACAGCGACACCATGTGGCTATAAGATACAATCACAATGGTGGACATTTACAGCCTGAGGTAGGGCCTGACGCTTCGTCGAGATGTGGAAAATGCTGAATGGGAAGATGAAATGTCATCAACAAACATTTATTGGAGTCCTCCAAATGTCAGCTGCTACAGTCGTCAGCCAGGTCTGGAACATCGAGAACATGCTGACCCGTACCCCAGCAAGAGCTCGTAGTCGCGGCGGGGTAGGGGGCAAGAGAGAGGGCAGTCTCCGGTGGCCAGGTAACCCAGGCTTCACTTTCACCCACGGCCACAAGTATGTCTGACATCTTCCAGGCAAATAAGACTCCGTATAAGTGACAGGGTACCCAAGGAGAGCGATGGAAGCGCCAGCTGGCCCACGACGAGCACGTCGCACCGACGCCTGCGTTTACGGTAAGCCCCGCCCCCAGTAGCTGAGCCAACCGGAGGGCGCGGGGCGGACCCAGCTTCCGGGTGAGGCTGGAGAGAATCGTTAGGGTGCATTCGCAGACTAAAGAGGGGCTGGCCCTCGACGCGCTCGGGCTCGATTGGCCGCCCTTCCCAGGCGGCGGTAACCGTCGCGGAGGCGGGGCCTGATGTAGTAATCCCAGCCTAGCCGGGCGGGGCTGGCTGCTGATGGGAGGCGGTGACTGAAGAAGGTGAGTGGCGCTCGGGGCTCCCAGAGGCGTCGTCGTGAGCCCCTTCTCGGAGCACCCCGGACTTGACCTCACCTGGGCCTAAAAGTGGTCAGACTGACCCTTGTCAGGGAGGAGCCGCCTGGGATAGGGTCGCGCCAATTAAAAGTCCCTGCGTAAGGGTTTGAAGATCGGACAAACCTGCGTGCAGTCCCAGCTCCCCAGGCTTTGTGTTCTTTGGCTTCTCATTTAAAGTCTCAGCGCCTCGAATTCTTTGTTTGTATACTAAAGCTGGTAATTCTCGCCTTACAAGGTGGTTGTGAGGGTTAAATGAGGCAGTAAGAGTAAAGCTTAGAGTCACACCGGGCACAGGTTCGATTTAAGCTGTAGGTAATTACTGCATCCCCCAAAATCGACCCGGACTGAAGCGCCCTGTTTGTGTCAAACAACCGCGAAGGTTGTTTGGGGAGTGAGGACTCGGAGCAGAAGGGGGCGGTTAGGCGAATAGCACAGGCGAGTATCTCTTTCTCCGGTTAATTAACCTCATTCCGGATTCAGGAGACCTCTGACTTTATACAGGGCCTAATAGGAGTTTTTCAAGGTGAAAAATGTCGGAAGGCTAAGACACCTGTAACAGTGAGACCTGAGTTTCTTTTTTTACTGCCACTGTTTTTCCATCAGTGTTTCAATCACTGTTAATATTAAACAGGCCGGGCGCGGTGGCTCACACCTGTAATCTCAGCACTTTGGGATGCCGAGGTGAGCGGATCACCTGAGGTCAGGAGTTCAAGACCACCCTGGCCAACATGGTGAAACCACCACGTCTCTACTAAAAATACAAAAATTAGCTGGGCGTGGTGGTGCGCGCCTGTAATCCAGCAACTCGGGAGGCTGAGGCAGGAGAATCGCTTGAACTCGGGAGGCGGAGGTTGCTGGGAGCTGAGATCGCGCCACTGCACTCCAGCCTGGAGAGCGAGGTTCTGTATAAATATATATATATATATGTATGTATGTATGTATATTATATTAAACACTGTGCAGGCATTATCCATATTGGTTTCAAGCCTCTGCAATGAGTTTTGTACTTTAAATATTGCCAAGTAGACTCTGGCCTCCCCTAACCCTGCCTTTTGGGGAAGAGGTGACTGACTTGGAGTTTTCCCTACAGCTTTTGCTTCAAAGCAAGGTTCTGCCCCTTCATGTCACCTCTCCCGAGACAGAATGATTTGGTTGAGATGACATTCCATTTTAACTCTCTTTCCTATTTGGGGTAGGTTCAGCTCTTTCTTAGGAACATTAAACAGCAAGTTGCCATATTTTCAGAATAGAGCTTTTGCATTTAATAAGGAATAGAGACTTCGAAAGGGTTACGTGTTCATTTATTGCAATAATTTGAAGTATATGCTTTTGAAGACGCTTACAGATTTTGGTGTGATTCAGTTGAGAAGGAACAGTTGCTGGCCATGGTTTATTGTCAGCTCCCCTCCCCGACCCCAAATGGTGAAAAGATAATTAAATTTTAAGGTATGGAGCATGTTACAAGGGACTTCAGACCTATAAAGGGCAATTTGGCTGAAACGCTCGGGAAACCTAGAAAGTGTCAGAAGATACCATTATGTTTTTGCTTTTCTATGCCTGGCTTACTATGCCATGTACAAGACAACTCCTACCTCTACCATCTTATTTTAAGTGTATTATGACACTAATTAAAGCTGTAGCTTCTGTTTTGGCCCTAGAAAGCATTTGGTCTCTTCCTGTGACTTTAAAAGTTCCAGACCTTTGTCCTGGAAGTTGGGACAGCCTGTAGTGGGGAAAAGGCTACTGCAAACTATTGGCCCGTTAATTTCATAGAATGGACCTCTGAAAAGGAGGGTTTGGTCACAGGTGCAAATGAGGAGTAGTTTTGTTCCTGTGTTTGCTTTTGTGATCAGTTGTAGTTTGTCTGAGGATGCTTCATTTTAGTATCCTTGCAAATGAGAATATCCTACCTGTGGAGCCAGAAGTCAGAACTGATGATAGATGATGATAGATTTGGATACGCAGTTAAATGTCTTAACAAGGTAGGGAGAGGAAAGATAAGGGGAGAGAAGAGAAGGGAAGAGGTGTATGGTGGTGAGCTGGGAAGGGCATTAGCAGTTATTTCAGCTGTGCCTGGTTTATCTGTGATTACCAGTACCATGGATGCCTGCTCTGGGAGTAACACAAGACCATTCTTAGTAGGAGGTTGAACATTTCAAGATTTTCTTCTTTTTATCTTTTTGAAACCTAGATGAAGATCCAGTCTCAGACATGAGACTCGTTGGGTGATCATTTCATTGCGATCAACCTGAATGACCAGGTGTAAAGTGCAAGAGTAGTATGCTATGACTGAGGTATGTCTAATGTAACGGATGACTCCAGATGTTGGGAGACCACGGAGAAGTATGTAATTTATTGAGTAATATACTAGGTTCATTACATATATTTCCTTTTGACTTCCTGATAATCCTATCAGGTAGATATTTTACAACTTAGCAAAGAATCTGAAGCTCAGAGAGGTTAAGTACCTACTTAAGATAACACAGAAAGCTAATCACCAACTCTAATCACTGTCTCCATCCTGCTGTGTGCCAGGCAATGCTTTATGTTCTTTCTATATTAACTCTCCTAATCTTTAACTTTTCAGCTGAGTACTTTTATTATCCTCGTTTTATGTTGAGGAAATTGAAGCACACAGAGATTAGTAGTGTACTCTCTTGGCTGTGTGGCAGAATCCATGATTTGAACCCAGGCAGTCTGGCTACAGAGCTGTACAGGTTGAGTATGCCTTATCTGCAATGCTTGGAACTATGTTTTGGACTTTTGGATTAAAAAAAAAAATTGGAATATTTGTATATACATGAGTTATCTTGTTTAGAGTTGGGTAACTCTAAACACAAAATTCATTTATTGTTTCATATACGCCTTATACACATAGCCTGAAGCTGATTTTATACGTTTTTAATAGTTTTATGCATGAAACGAAGTTTTGACCGTGACCTGTTACATAAGGTCAGGTGTGGAATTTTCTACTTGTGGCGTCAAGTTGGTGCTCAAAAGTTTTGGATTTTGGAGCATTTTGGGTTTCAAATATTCATATTAGGAATGTTCAACCTGTACCAGCTTTCTTTTGATTAGCATTTCCTTTACTTTGCTGTTTTTGTTATTTAACAAAATATGTTTATTGTAAAATGAAATTTTTATTATAAATCACATACCAAATGTATAGCTTAATAAATTATTACAAGACCATACCATTCAGCTATGCCAGATCCTCTCTGTTACCCTATCCCAGTCAAAACTCCTGTGTTCCCATTTAGTCGCCATTCTTCTGGGTTTTATAGTTTTGTAGTAATCACTTCTCTGTTTTTTGTGGGTTTTTTTTGAGATGGAGTCTCACTCTGTTGTCCAGGTTGGAGTGCAGTGGCGCAGTCTCAGCTCTCTGCAACCTCCATCTTCTGGGTTCAAGTGATTCTCCTGTCTCAGCCTCCTAAATAGCTGGGATTACAGGCACACACCACGAGGACCGGCTATTTTTTCGTGTGTGTATTTTTAGTAGAAACGGGGTATCACCATGTTGGCCAAGCTGCACCATGAGCCTGGCCTCCTAGTTTTTGATAGCTTCCTTGTTATACAATATATTGAACAATTCCTATCGCAGATATAAAATCAGCCATTTCTTTAAAATGCCCTGGTTTCTTTTAGAGGGAAATGATACAGTTACAGTCTGATGCTAAAGATCCTGAGTTAGTCACTGTTTCAGGTGTTTCAGTAGACAGAGCTAGGATACCTATATATATCTATAGACATACATGTTAAAAGATACCTAATGTGTTCTGCTGCCAGTCTTCAGATTGAGACTACAGAGCTTTTATTTAACAACTTCTCTATCACAACCTTAACTCTTTTTTTCCATACTGAGAATCATGATTCTCAAGAATATAGGAGATAATAGAATATTCCATATTTACTCATTATTCTGTATTATACATATGACTGTATCAGAACTATATTTCTAAAATCATCATCAGTATGATTACTGAAAACATTAAACCTTTTTTTTTTGCTTATGTTCTTCCCATTTTTTCTTCTCTAACAGTTTTGCTCTATCTGCATTGTCAGAATATATAGCCATTTCATGTTCTGCTTTTTCCCTCTTAGCCTATTAGTTCTATTCATATATTTAATGTATACCACCAGTGTTTATGCTGAGGTCTCTGTAGGCATTTTGGCTACCTGATGCTAATACATTGTTTAGATTCCTTAGGAAGGAATATTGTCTGAGTTCTTATATATTGATAAAAGTTTGTTCTTTTTATACTTGAAAGTCGATTTTGCAGATATAAAGTCTTTGGCTCACACTTCTTTTCCTTGAATTTCTTAAATACATTACTCCTTTTTCTTCTGGAATAAAGTATTGGTATCAAAGTCAGATTATTATCTAATTTTTCTTCTTCTTGTAAGTCATGTGGGTTTTTTTTTTTTGGTAGATGACCAAATAATTTATTTTGTTTTTTTTCTTTTTGAGATACAGTCTTACTCTATCACCCTGGCTGTAGTGCAGTAGTATGAACTTGGCTCACTGCAGCCTCCACCTCCTGGGTTCAAGCAGTCCTCCCACCTCAGCCTCCTGAGTAGCTAGGACTACAGATGTTTGCTGCCACGCCCAGCTAATTTTTTTTTTTTTTGAGAGACAGAGTTTTGCCATGTTGTCCAGGCTGGTCATGAGCCCAGGCTCAAGTGATCCACCTGCCTCAGCCTCCCAAAGTGCTGGGATTACAGGCATGAGCCACTATGCCTAGTCACATTTTTTCTTTGTCATTAAAGTCTGGTAATAATATTAGAATGTATCACTGTGTCAGTTGTTTTCAGTCAGTATTCTCAGGTACTTGATATTTTCTTTACATTTGTAGTTTCAAATCTTTTTTTAAATTTCAGGAAAACTTTATTTTTAAAACAGCTTTATTGAGATATATTTAATATACAACAAGCTGCACATATGTAGTATAAAATATAAGTTTTGACATACATATACACCTATGAAACGAAACCATCACCCCAATCAGGATTATCAGTATATCCATCATTCCCCCAAACTCCCTTGTTCTCATTAGTAGTCTCTGTGTCTAGCCTCCAATTCTCTCAGCAACCACTGATCTGCTTTCTATCACCACAGGTTGGTTTTCATTTTCTAGAATTTTATATAAATGGAATGTTGTAGTATGTACTATTTTATGGCTGACTTTCAGCATAATTATTTTGACATTTATCCATGTTGCACATATTCTTTTTTATTGCTGAGGGATATTACATCCAATGGATAACCCACAGTTTGTCTGTTCACCTGCTGCTGGACATTTGAGTTGTTTCCAGTTTCTGGCTATTATAGATAAAGCTCTTATGAACATTTGTGTAGAGTCTTTGCATGGACATAATGCTTTCATTTCTCTTGGGTGAATTCTAGGAATTGCATGGCTGGGTCTTATGGTAAGTGCTTAACCTTTTAAGAAATAGCCAAAGTGATTTACAAAGTGATTGTACTAGTTTAAATTCCGATCAGCAGTATATGAGAGTTCTAGTTCCCTCACATCCTCGAAAACACTTGGTATAGTCATTCTTAGCCATTCTAATATGTGTAGTGGTGTCACATCGTGTGTTTTAATGTGCATTTCCCTCCTAACAATGTTTAGCATCTTTTTGTGTGCCTACTTGCCATCTGTATGTCTTTTGTGAAATGTCTATTGAAATTTTTTGACCATTTTTAAGTTCCATTGTTTACTTTTTGTTGATGTTAACTTCCTTACTGAGTTTTGAGAGTTCCTTATATATTCTGGCTATGAACCTTTTCTGATTCCTGATTATTTTCTCTGAGTATGTGGTTTCTTTTTTCATTCTCAGAATGGTACCTTTTAAAGAGCAGACATTATTTTTATGAAGCCCCATTTGTTCTTGAATTGTATCATGCTTTTGGTGTCATATCATAGACATGTTTGCCTAACTCAAGGTCATACAGTTTTTCTGTGTTTTTCTAGACATGTTGTGATTTTAAGTTTTAGATTTATGTCATTCACTTTAATTTTTTTTTTTTTTTTTTTTTTTGAGGCGGAGTCTTGCTCTGTCGCCCGGACTGGAGTGCAGTGGCCGGATCTCAGCTCACTGCAAGCTCCGCCTCCCGGGTTTATGCCATTCTCCTGCCTCAGCCTCCCCAGTAGCTGAGACTACAGGCGCCCGCCACCTCGCCCAGCTAGTTTTTGTATTTTTAGTAGAGACGGGGTTTCACCGTTTTAGCCAGGATGGTCTCGATCTCCTGACCTCGTGATCCGCCCGTCTCGGCCTCCCAAAGTGCTGGGATTACAGGCTTGAGCCACCGCGCCCGGCCTCATTTTAATTTTTGGTATATGGTGTGAGATATGGCTGAAAGTCCTTTTTCTTTCTTTCTTTCTTTCTTTTTTTTTTTTTTTTTTTTTTTAATATATGGCCATCCCATTGTTCTAGCATCATTTATTGAAAAAAAAAAAAAACTCATTTTCCTGCTAAATTACCTTCATATCTTTGGTGAAAATTAGTTGTCCATATATGTATGAGTCTGTTTCTGGACTCTATTTTGTTTCATTAATCTGTTTGTCTACCTTGATATCAATGCTATATTGTCTTGATTACTGTAGCTTTATAAACCTTGAAATGATGTAGTATTAGTCCTTCAACTTTGTTCTTCTTTTTCATTCATTCATTTATTAATTTAGAGATAGGGTCTTACTTTGTCACCCAGCCTAGTGTGCAGTGGCACAATCATAGCTCACTGATTAAACTCCTGGGTTCAAGTTGTCTTCCCACCTCAGCCATGTAAGTAGCTAGGACTACAGGTTCATGCCACAATGCCTGACTAATCTTTATTTTTTTTGTAGAGATGGGGTCTTGCTGTATTTCCCAGTCTGGTCTTGAACTCCTGGACCTCAAACCATCCTCCTGCCTCAGCCTCCCAAAGTGCTGGGATTACAGGTGTGAACCACCATGGACAGCCTGTTCTTTTTCAAAGTTATTTTGGCTATTATAAGTCTTTTAGGCCGGGCGTGGTGGCTCAAGCCTGTAATCCCAGCACTTTGGGAGGCCGAGACGGGCGGATCACGAGGTCAGGAGTTTGAGACTATCCTGGCTAACACGGTGAAACCCTGTCTCTACTAAAAAATACAAAAAGCTAGCCGGGCGAGGTGGCTGGCGCCTGTAGTCCCAGCTATTTGGGAGGCTGAGGCAGGAGAATGGCGGGAACCCGGGAGGCGGAGCTTGCAGTGAGCTGAGATCCGGCCACTGCACTCCCGCCCAGGCGACAGAGCGAGACTCCGTCTCAAAAAAAAAAAAAAAAAAATAAGTCTTTTGCAGCTCTGTATGAATTTTAAAATCAGGAAAGTTTCCTGAATTATAGTTTTTTAAAATTGGTTCTGTTGTTTTAGTTTTCTTTTTCAATTACCACTATTATGTGTATGTTTGAGCTTCTTTGCCTATCTTTGTCATTTTCATATTTCTTCTTCATTTCTTTTTAATTTTTAAAATTGTTTTCCTTTTAATCTCTATTTCTCTTAAGGCATTGTCTGTAGTCTTTACTCATTCATTTTCCTTCTTTAATCTTCATTTCAGAAATAGTTTTTAAAAGTTACTAATTTCTAGATTCTATCAATTCATTTCCAAGTTTTTCTTATTTCTAATTATGTTGTTCATGTATTACAGAGTTATCCATGTATTTTAGTTTGTTTTAATATAGAGGTTATAGTTACTATCTTTTTTGTGAGCATGTCTTTCTAGTACATTTTTCTTGTCTGTAGAGATATTATTCTCTTTTTTAATATGAACTTTTACAATTTAAAAATTTTTTAATTTCATGGGTGCATAGATGTGTATATTGATGGGTTACACGGGATATTTTGATACAGGCATATAATATATAGTAATCATATCAGGGTAAATGAGGCATCCACCATCTTAAGCATTTATCCTTTGTGTTATAAACAATCTAATTATTGTCTTTTAGGTACTTAAAAGTGTGCAATTATATTATTATTGAATATAGTCAACCCATTGTACTAGCAAATACTAGATCTTATTCTATTTTTTTGTACCCATTGACCATCCACTCTTCCTCTCAGCCCATCTGTTACTCTTCCCCGCCTTTGTAACCATTCTTATAGTCTCTGTCTCCATGAGTTCAATTGTTTGGATTTTTGGATCCCACAAATAAATGAGAACATGCGATGTTTGTCTTTCTGTGCCTGGCTTATTTCACTTAACATAATGACTTCCAGTTACATCCATGTTGTTGCAAATGACAGGATCTCATTCTTTTTTTATGGCTGAGTAGTACTCCGTTATGTATATGTACCAGATTTTCTTTTCTTTTCTTTTTTTTTTTTTTGAGACGGAGTCTTACTCTGTCACCCAGGCTGGAGTGCAGTGGCTGGATCTCCACTCACTGCAAGCTCCGCCTCCCGGGTTTACGCCATTCTCCTGCTTCAGCTCCCCAGTGGCTGGGACTACAGGCACCGGCCACCTCGCCCAGCTAGTTTCTTGTATTTTTTTAGTAGAGACGGGGTTTCACCGTGTTAGCCAGGATGGTCTCGATCTCCTGACCTCGTGATCCGCCCGTCTCGGCCCCCCAAAGTGCTGGGATTACAGGCTTGAGCCACCGCGCCTGGCCACATTTTCTTTGTCCATTTGTCTGTGGACGGACGCTTGGGTTGCTTCCAAATCTTGGCTTTTGTGAATAATGTTCCAGTAAACATGAGAGTGCAGATATCTCTTTAATATGCTGATTTCCTACCAAAAATATAAAAAATTGGCCAGGTGTGGTGGCATGTGCCTGTAATCTCAGCTACTCAGGAGGATGAGGCAAGAGAATCACTTGAACCCAGGAGGCGGAGGCTGCATTGAGCCGAGATTGTGCCACTGCACTCCAGCCTGGGCGACAGAGTGAGACTCAAAAAAAAAAAAAAAAAAAAAAAGTTGTCTGAGATCCTTATACATCCTGGTTATTAACACTTGTCAGAAGGTTAGTTTACAAATATTTTCTCCCATTCTGTGGGTCGTCTCTTCACTTTGTTGTTTCCTTTGCTGTTTAGAAGCTTTTCAACTCAATGTGATCCCACTTGCCTATTTTTGCTTTGGTTGCCTGTGCTCAAGAAATCTTTGCCCAATCCAATGTCCTGGAGAGTTTCCTCCATTTTTTTGTAGTACTTTCATAGTTTGAGGGCTTAGATTTAAGTCTTGATTCATTTTTATTTGATTTTTGTATATGGTGAGAGATAGGGGTCTAGTTCCATTCTTCTGCATATCCATATCCAGTTTCCCTGCACCATTCATTGCAGAGACTTTCCTTTCCCCAGTGTATGTTCTTGGCACCTTTGTCAGTAATGAGTTCACTGTCAGTATGTGGATTTGTTTCTGGGTTTTCTGTTCTGTTCCGTTGGTCTATGTCTGTTTTTGTGGCCGTAGTATGCTGTTTTGGTTAATGTAACTCTGTAATATAATTTGAAATCAGTTAATGTGATTCCTCCAGTTTTATTCTTTTTGCTCAGGATAGCTTTGGCTATTCTGGGTCTTTTGTGGTTCCATATAAATTTTAGGATTATTTTGTCTATTTCTGTGAAGAATGTTATTGGTATTTTGCTAGGCATTTGCATTGAATCAGTAGATTGCTTTGAGTAGTATAGATATTTTAACAATATTGATTGTTTCAATCTATGAACACGGAATATCTTTTCATTTTTTGTGGCCTCTTCAACTTCTGTCATCAGTATTTTATAATTTTCATTGTAGAGATGTTTTACTTCATTGGTTCAGTTAATTCCTAGGTGTTTAATTTTCTTTGTGGCTATTGTAAATGGGATTACTGTTTTGATTTCTTTTTCAGATTGTCATTGTTATTTTGTAGAAATGCTACTGATTTTTGTAAGCTGATTTTGTATCTTGCAGCTTTACTGAATTTATCAGTTCAAGTAGCTTTTTGGTGGAGTCTTCAGGTTTTTCCAAATATAAGATCATACCGCATGCAGACAAGGGTAATTTGACTTATTTCAAATTTTGATGCCCTTTTTTCCCTTTCTCTTGTCTAACTGCTAGCTAGAGCAATTCCAGTCCTTTTTCATCTCTAACTAGAGCAATTCCAGTCCTAGCTAGAGCAATTCCAGTCCAGTCCTTTTTTATCTCTGATTTTGTTTGAATCTTTTTTCCTTCATTAGTCTGGCTAAAGGTTTGTCAATTTTTTATCCTTGTTCTGTTCCAGATCTTAGAGGAAAGGCTTTCAGTTTTTCCCGATTCAGTATAATACTGCCTGTGGGTCTATCATATATGGCTTTTATTATGTGGAGGTATGTTCCTTTTATATTCAGTTTTCTTAAGTTTTTGTTTTTGTTTTTTTTTAAATCACGAAGGGATGTTGAATTTTATCGAGTGCTTTTTCAGCGTCAGTTGAAATGATCATATGGTTTTTGTCTTTCATTCTGTTGATATGATGTATTACATTGATTGATTTGCATATGTTGAATCATCCTTGCAATCCCTGGGATAAATCCCACTTAGTCATGGTGAATTATCTTTTTAATGTGTTGTTGAATTTGGTTTGCTAGTATTTTGTTGAGGATTTTTGCATCAATATTAATCAGGGATATTGGCCTGTAGGTTTTTTTTTTTTTCCTCTCTCTTTTTTTGATATGTCTTTGTCTAGTTTTGGTATCAGGGTAATACTGGCCATAGAGAATGAGTTTGGATGTATTCCCTCCTCTTCCATTCTTCAGAGTAGTTTGAGTAGGGTTGGTATTAGTTCTTTAAATGTTTGGTAGCATTCAGCAGTGAAGCCATCAAGTCCCAGGCTTTTCTTTGCTGGAGGACTTTTTATTATAGCTTCAATGTTGTTATTGTTACTGATCTGTTCAGGTTTTGGATTCTTTGTGGTTCAATGTTAGTAGGTTGTATGTGTCTAGGAATTTATCCATTTCTTCTAGATTTTCTAGTTTATTGGCATATAGTTGCTTCTAGTAGGCTCTAATGATCCTTTGTATTTCTGCAATATTGATTGTAATGTCTCCTTTGTCATCTCTGATTTTATTTGAGTCTTTTCTCTTTTTTCTTCATTAGTCTGCCTAAGAGTTTGGCAGTTTTCTACATCTTTTCAAAAAACCAACTTTTTGTTTCATTGTCCTTATGTCTTGTTTTATTTGTTTCAATTTCATTTATTTTTGATGTAATCTTTATTATTTTTTCTACTTTCAGTTTGGTTTGCTCTTGCTTTTCTAGTTCTTTAAGATGCATCATTAGGTTGTTTATTTGAAGTTTTTCTTTTTCATATAGGCACTTACAGCTATAAATTTCTCTCAGTACTGTTTTCACTGTATCCCATAGGTTTTGGTATGTTCTGTTTCCATTATCATTTGTTTCAAGAAATTTTTCAGTTTCCTTCTTAATCTCTTCATTGACCCACTGATGATTCAGGAGCCTATTGATTAATTTCCATATGTTTGAATAGTTTCCCAAATTCCTCTTGTTACTGATTTCTAGTTTTATTCCATTGTGGTCAGAGAAGATACTTTATGTTATTCCAGTTTGTTTTTAATGTTTTAACACTTGTTTTGTGGCCTAACCTATGGTCCATACTTGAGAATGATCCATGTACTGAGGAGAAGAATGTGTATTCTTCAGCCATTGGATGAAACATCTGTAAATATCTATTAGGTCCATTTGTTCTATAGTGCAAATTAAGTCAGATGATTCTTTGTTGATTTTATGTCTGGATGATCTGTCTGATGAAACTGTAGTGTTGAAGTCTTCAAATATTATTGTATTGGGATTTATCTCTCTTGAGCTCTGGTAATATTTGCTTTATATATCTGGGTACTCCAGTGTTGGGTGTATAATATTTACAGTTGTTACATACTCTTGCTGAATTGGCCTATTTATGATTATGTAATGACCTTGTTTGTCTCTTCTTACAGTTTTGTCTTAAAATCGCTTTTGTCTGATATAAGAATAGCTACTCCTGCTATACTGGATTCCATTGGCATGTAATATCCTTTTCCATTTCTTAATTTTCAGTCTATATGTGTCTTTATAGGTGAAGTATATTTCAGTTCGGCCACTCTAGTGTCTTGATTGTAGAGTTTAGTCCATTTAAGTTCAATGTTATTGACAAATAGGGACTTACTACTGTCATTTTGTTGTTTTCTGGTTGTTTTGTGGTCTTTTTCCTTCTTTCCTACCTTCCTTTAGTGAAGGTGATTTTTCTCAGGTGGTATGTTTTAATTTCTTGCTTCTTATTTTTTGTGTATCCATTGTATGTTTTTGGATGTAAGGTCACCATGAGGCTTGAAAATAGTATCTTATAATCCATTATTTTACTTATTTACTTATTTTTATTTTTTTGAGATGGAGTCTAGTTCTGTCACCCAAGCTGGAATGCAGTGGCATGATTATGGCTCATTGAACCTCCGTCTTCTGGGTTCAAGTGATTCTCCTGTCCCAGCCTCCCAAGTAGCTGGTACTACAGGCATGCGCCACCATGCCCAGATAATTTTTGTATTTTTAGTAGAGTTGGGGTTTCACTATGTTGGCCAGGCTGGTCTTGAACTTGACCTTGTGATCTGCCCACCTCAGTCTCCCAAAGTGCTGGGATTAAAGGCCACCATGCCCAGCTCATTATTTTATTTTTTATTTTTTAATTTTTTGAGATGGAGTCTCACTCTGTCATCCAGACTGGAGTGCAGTGGCGCTATCTTGGCTCACTGCAACCTCCACCTCCTGAGTTCAAGCAATTCTCCTGCCTCAGCCTCCCGAGTAGCTGCGACTATGGGCATGTGTCACCATGCCTGGCTAAGTTTTGTATTTTTAGTGGAGACGGGGTTTTGCCATGTTGGCCAGGGTGGTCTCGAACTCCTTACCTCAGGTGATCTACCCATCTTGGCCTCCAAAAGTGTTGACATTACAGGCGTGAGCCACCGCACCTGGCCTATTCCATTATTTTAAACAACACTGATTGCATAAACAAACTAGCAAATAGGCAAAAGGAAAACTAATAAAAACTCTACACTTTAACTTCGCCTGCCTGCATTTTAACTTATTGTTGTTTCTCTTTATGTCTTATTGTACTGTGTCTTGAAAAGTTGTTGTAGTTCTTTTTATTGTTTTATATTTTTATCTTTCTACTCAAGATCTGAGTAGTTTACACACAATTACAATATTATAATATTCTGTTTTTCTGTTTTTTTTTTTTTTTTTTTTTTTAGATGAAGTCTCGCTCTGTCACTCGGGCTGTAGTGCAGTGGCACGATGTCGGCTCACTGCAACCTCCGCCTCCCGGGTTCAATCTGTTCTCTGCCTCAGCCTCCCGAGTAGCTGGGATTACAGGCACCCGCCACCAAGCCTGGCTAATTTTTTTGTAGTTTTAGTAGAGACAGGGTTTCACCACATTGGCCAGGCTGGTCTTGAACTCCTGACCTCATGATCCACCCACCTCGGCGTCCCAAAGTGCTGAGATTACAGGCGTGAGCCACCGTGCCCGGCCTCTGTGTATGTTTTATTACCAGTGAGTTTTGTACCTTCAAATAATTTCTGCTCATTAACGTCCTTTTCTTTTGGATTAAAAAAATTCCCTTTAGCGTTTCTTGTAGGACAGGTCTGGTGTTGATGAAATTCCTCAGCTTTTGTTTGTCTGGTAACAAACTTATTGCTTCTAGGGTAAAATGTTTTTTTTGCGTCAGCATTTTAAATATGTCATGCCACTCGTGGCCTATACAGTTTACACTGAGATGTCTTCTGCCAGATATATTGGAGCTCCATTGTATATTATTGTTTCTTTTCTCTTGCTGCTTATAGAATTCTTTTTTTTCCTTGACCTTGGGAGTTTATTAAATGCCTTGAGGTAGTCTCCTTGGGTTAAATCGGCTTGGTTTTCTGCAATTGTTTTGTACTTGAATATTGATATCTTTCTCTAGGTTTAGGAAGTTCTCTGTTATCCCTTTGAATAAACTTTCCTTCTTTTCTTTTTCTTGTTTTTTTTTTTTTGAGACAGAGTTTCACTCTTGTCACCCTGACTGGAGTGCAATGGCGCGATCTCAGGTCACTGCAGCCTTTACCACCTGGGTTCAGGTGATTCTTGTGCCTCAGTCTCCCGCATACCTGGGATTACAGGCGTGCGCCACCACACCTGGCTAATTTTTGTATTTTTAGTAGAGACAGGGTTTCACCACGTTGGCCAGGCTGGTCTCGAACTCCTGACTGCAGGTGATCCACCCGCCTTCACCTCCCAAAGTGCTGGGATTACAGGCGTGAGCTACTGCGCCCAACCTGAATAAACTTTCTACCCCTATCTCTCTCTACTTCCTCTTTAAGGCCAATAACTCTTAGATTTGCCCTTTTGAAGCTATTTGTCTAGATCTTATAGGCATGATTCATTCTTTTTTCTTTTCTTTTTTGAGATGGAGTCTCGCTCTGTCACCCAGGCTGGAGTGCAGTGGCGGGATCTTGGCTCACTGACCTCCACCCCCCGGGTTCAAGTGATTCTGCCTCAGCCTCCCGAGTAGCTGGGATTACTGGCACATGCCACCATGCCCAGCTAATTTTTGTATTTTTAGTAGAGATGGAGTTTCACCATATTGGTCAGCCTGGTCTCGAACTCCTGACCTTAGGTGATTCACCCTCCTTGGCCTCCCAAAGTGTTGGGATTATAGGCATGAGCCACCGTGCCCGGCCTCTTTTGTATTCTTTGTTTCTCTTGTCTCCTCTGACCATGTATTTTCAAATAGCCTGTGTTCAGGCTCACTGATTCTTCTGCTTGATCAATTATGCTATGAAGACGCTCTGATGTATTCTTCATTATGTCAGTTGCATTTTTCACACTCAGAATTTCTGCTTGAGTTTAAAAAATTATTTCAGTTTCTTTGTTAAATTTGTCTAGTAGGATCCTGAATTCCTTCTCTGTGTCATCTTGAATTTCTTTGCGTTTCTTCAAAACAGCTATTTTTAATTCTGTCTGAAAGGTCACATATCTCTGTCTGTCTGGGATTGGTCCCTGGTGTCTTATTTAGTTTGTTTGGTGAGGTCATGTTCTCCTGGATGGTCTTGATACTTGTGGATGTTCGTTGGTGTCTGGGCATTGAAGAATTAGGTATGTATTGTAGTCTTTGTAGTCTGTGCTTGTTTGTACCCATCCTTCTTGGGAAGACTTTCCAGAGACTTGAGTGCTGTGATCTGAGTTTTTGGTCACTGTAGCTATATCTGAGTTAGGGGATACCCCAAGCTCAGTAATGCTGTGGTTCTTGCAGACTTATAAAGTTACCACCTTGCTGGTCTTGGACGAGATATGGAAGAATTCTGTGGATTACCAGGCAGAGACTCTTGTCTTCCCTTGCTTTCTCTGAAACAAATGGAGTCTCTCTGTGCTGAGCTGCCTGGAACTGGGGGAGGGGTGACACAGGCATCCCTGTGGCCAGCCCCACTGGGACTGTACTCAGTCTGACCAGGGCCTGGAATCAGAATCCTTAGAAGCCTACCTGTTGCTTTGTTTTACTGAGGCTGTGCTGGCACCACAACCATGAGAAAAGGTTCTTCCCATTTTTCCCTCCCCTTTCTCCAGGCAGAGAAGTCTCCACTTGTCTGCTGCCACCACAGACCCATGGGGAGTATGCCAGGATACTGCCTGTGCTCACTTAAGGCCCAAGGCTCTTTAGTCAGCTGGTGAACGCTAGCAGACCTGGGACTCATCTTTCAGGGCAGTGGCTTCTCCTCTGGTCCAGAGTGGGGTCCAGAGAAGCTAAGAGCCAAAGCCTGGAATTGAGAACCCCGAGAGCTTTCTTAGTGCTCTTCCCCACTTTGGCCAAGCTGGTATTTAAGCTCAGGAAAGTCTTCTTTACTCTTCCGTCTACTTTTCTTAAGCAGAAGGGGTCTGTCCTCATAGCCAACACAGCTGTGAATGTGCTGGATCACACCTGAAGCCAGCATGTCTGAGTCTCACCCAGTGCCCATGGCATATACCACCTGGGTCCTGCTGCTGATTATTCAGGGCCCAAGGGCTCTTTAATCAGCACATGATGAATCCTTCCAGGGCTGGGTGCTTCTCTTCAAGGCAGTGGGCTCCTTTCTGGCCGAGGATGTGCTAGAAATGTTGTTTGGGAGCTAGAGTCTGGAATGGGGGCCTCATAACTCTGCCCAGTGCCCTATTCTACTGTGGCTGAGCTGGTATCCAGGTTGCAAGACAAAGTTCTCTTTACTCCTCCCTCTTGTCTCCTCAAGTGGAAGGAAAGGTTTACTTTTGGAACTGCAAGCTGCACTGCCTGGGGTTGGGGGAGGGGTGATGGAAGCGCTGCTTTAGTTGCCCTGGCTGTTGTCTCACTGGGTCACATGCCCCTCAAGAGCACTAGCTCTGAGCCCAGCATAGCACTAGGACTTTCCTTGGAGTTGCAGTTCTTGTGGCCTAGATAGCATTTCAAGTTTATTTAGGACCCCAGAGCCCTTTAACTCAGGTTGGCGAGGCTTGCTGAAACTCAAGTTCTGACTACTGGGATGGGTGATTCCCCTCTGGCTAGGACTGGTCTAAATGATCCCTCCAGTGGATGCCAGTTGAGTTCTTCCTGGTGGTGTTGGTACTGCCTTTCAAAATGCAAAGTTCCACAGTCATTGCACTTTACTTTCCCTGAGTGCACAGATTCTCTGTCTGCGCCACATGGCTGGCCGTTACTGGGGGATTGGGGGAGAATGGTATTGGCAATTTATAAATGTCTTTCTTACCCTCTTTGGTGCCTCTTTCAGCCACATGAAGTTAAAACCAGTTACTGTGATTGCTCACCTGAGTTTTGGTTCTTATGAAGGTGGTTTTTGGAAAGATAGTTCTTAAATTTGGTGTTCCTATTGGGAGGACGATCGGTGGAGGCTTCTGTTTGGTCATCTTGCTCTGCCTTCAATATTAACTTTTGATGGAGTTAGACCTCAGTGCTTTTCTTTGCTCACTTTTATGTAAAATTAGTTTTTTGAACTTTTATAATGGTTGAGAGTTCAGGAAAGCTTTTCTAACATCTTAGACTTATATTATTTTTGTGTAATGTTTGAAAATATGGCAGTTTGTTTTCTGAAACTTCCTGCTTCTATTATCTTCCCTATTTTGGTGTGAATCTTCCCTTCTCTCTTATCCCTATGTTGCTCAATTTTGATTCTATTCCCAGAAGTTTCTTCTCATCACGGGTTCTGTCATGGAACTGTAACATGTCCATTTTGAGTTTTCACAGGGTTCCAGCATCTTCTGTTTTTCTTCTGGAAAAGGGTAAAACCCCTTCTGGTTTCACCTCCTGTTTCATGTTAGTGCCATAGTGAATATTAGTGATACCAGTGAATTCGGGAGTTCTCTCATTCTCATAACCATCAGGTACTGCCTGTAGCTGTTTTTGATTCCTGCACAGATGCTGGTACCATGCAGCTTTTATGGCTGTTAGTAGTTTGCCCTCCTCCACTTATATTTTAGTGTTTGTGAGAATAACTTTTCACCAGCTTTTGATATAAATACAGTTAGCTCTCTATATCTGCCAGTTTTGTATCCACAGATTCAACCGACTGCAGATTGAAACCTGCAGATAAGGAAGGCCAACTGTGCTACACCATTTAATAGAAGGAACTTGAGCATCCATGGATTTTGGTACTTGCAGGTGGTTCTGAAACCAATCCCCAATGTATAGGGAAGACCCACCATATTGCTTTTGGGTTTTTAACTTTGCTCTCTAGTTGCTTCTGTTTTAATGTGGGATGCAGAGATGAAAAAACTGTGCTGTGGCCATGCCATCTTCCCAGAATTGTTTCTTTATTATCTTTTAACTGCTTTAATGTTTTTATTTTAAATGGCTTTTTAGTATTTTAGATGTCTTTTTTCCCTTCAAGAGCATATAGTTTGATTTTGAAAAATCTAGTTTGACAGTCTTTCTCTTAACTGGAGCCATTCATGATTAATGTAATTACTGATGTGGATTTCAATCTACCATATTGTCAAGTACCATGTGCTTTTCTCGCTGTTTTATCTCTTCTCTGCTTATGTTTCTCTCTTTTGGGTTTATTTTTATTTATATTTATTTTTTATTTTTTCCGAGGCAGAGTCTCTCTCTGTTGCCCAGGCTGGAGTGCGGTGGCACGATCTCGTCTCACTGCAACTTCTATCTCCCAGGTTCAAGTGATTCTCCCGTCTCAGCCTCCCAAGTAGCTGGGATTACAGGCGTGAGCCACCACATTCATCTAATTTTTTCTATTTTTAGTAAAGATGAGGTTTCACCATGTTGGCCAGGCTAGTCTTGATCTCCTGACCTCATGATCTGCCCACCTTGGCCTCCCAAAGTGCTGGGATTACAGGTGCGAGCCACTGCACCTGGTCCTTGGGTTTATTTATGCATGTATTTATTATACTTTAAGTTCTAGGGTACATGCGCACAGCGTGCAGGTTTGTTACATATGTATACATGTGCCATGTTGGTGTGCTGCACTCATTAACTCGTCATTTACATTAGGTATTTCTCCTAATGCTATCCCTCCCCCATCCCCCCACCCCATGACAGGCCCCAGTGTGTGATGTTCCCCACCCTGTGCCTAAGTGTTCTCATTGTTCAATTCCCACCTATGAGTGAGAACATGTGGTGTTTGGTTTTCTATCCTTGCGATAGTTTGCTCAGAATGATGGTTTCCAGCTTCATCCATGTCCCTACAAAGGACATGAAGTCATTCTTTTTATGGCTGCATAGTATTCCATGGTGTATATGTGCCACATTTTCTTAATCCAGTCTATCATTGATGGACATTTCGGTTGATTCCAAGACTTTACTATTGTGAATAGTGCTGCAATAAACATACCTGTGCATGTGTCTTTATAGTAGCATGATTTCAGTAATGGGATGGCTGGGTCAAATGGTATTTCTAGTTCTAGATCCTTGAGGAACCGCCACACTGTCTTCCACAATGGTTGAACTAGTTTACAGTCCTACAACAGTGTAAAAGCTTTCTATTTCTTCACATCCTCTCCAGCACCTGTTGTTTCCTGACTTTTTAATGACCACCATTCTAACTGGTATGAGATGGTATCTCATTGTGGTTTTGATTTGCATTTCTCTGGTGACCAGTGATGATAAGCATTTTTTCATGTGTCTGTTGGCTGCATAAATGTCTTCTTTTGAAAAGTGTCTGTTCATATCCTTTACCCATTTTTTGATGGGATTGTTTGATTTTTTCTTGTAAATTTGTTTAAGTTCTTTGTAGATTCTGGATATTAGCCCTTTGTCAGATGGTTAGATTGCAAAAATTTTCTCCCATTCTATAGGTTGCCTGTTCGCTCTGATGGTAGTGTGTTCGGAATTGGTGGGTTCTTGGTCTCACTGACTTCAAGAATGAAGCCGTGGACCCTCGTGGTGAGTGTTAACAGTTCTTAAAGATGGTGTGTCTGGAGTTTGTTCCTTCAGATGTTCAGATGTGTCCGGAGTTTTTTCCTTCTGGTGGGTTCGTGATCTCACTGATTTCAGGCGTGAAGCTGCAGAACTTCGTGGTGAGTGTTACAGCTCATAAAGGCGGTGCGTCTGGAGTTGTTCGTCCTTCCTGGTGGGTTCGTGGTCTTGCTGGCTTCAGGAGTGAAGCTGCAGACCTTTGCAGTGAGTGTTACAGCTCATAAAGGTGGCGTGGACCCAAAGACTGAGCAGCAGCAAGAGTCATTGTAAAGAGCAAAAGAACAAAACTTCCACAGCATGGAAGGGGACCTGAGCAGGTTGCGGCTGCTAGCTTGTGCAGCCTGCTTTTATTATCTTATTTGACCCCACCCACGTCCTGCTGATTGGTCCATTTTACAGATATTTGGCCCATTTTACAGAGAGCTGATTGGTCTGTTTTGACAGGGTGATGATTGGTGCGTTTACAAACCTTGAGCTAGACACAGAGTGCTGATTGGTGCATTTACAATCCTTTAACTAGACACAAAGTGCTGATTGGTGTGTTTACAATCCTTTAGCTAGACACAAAAGTTCTCCAAGTCCCCACCAGGTTAGCTAGACACAGAGCACTGATTGGTGCATTTACAATCCTTTAGCTAGCCATAAAAATTCTCCAAGTCCCCACCAGATGAGCTAGATACAGAGTGCTCCTTGGTGCATCCACAAACCCCAGGCTAGAGGCAGAGTGCTGATTGTTGCACTTACAATCCTGTAGCTAGACATAAAAGTTCTCCAAGTACCCACCCTGCCGCGCCTCAGGAGCGCAGCTGGCTTCCCTTAGTGCTGGCACTCCTCAGCCCTTGGGTGGTCGATGGGACCAGGCACCACAGAGCAGGGGGCGGCGCCGTAGGGGAGGCTCTGGCTGTGTGGGAACCCATGGGGGAGGGGGCTCGGGCATGGCAGGCTGCAGGTCCTGATCCCTGCCCCACGGGGAGGTGGCTGAGGCCTGGCAAGAATTCGAGTGCGGCGTGGGTGGGCCAGCAGTGTTGGGGGACCTGGTGCACCCTCCACAGCTGCTGGCCCGGGTGGTAAGCCCCTCATTGCCTGGGGCCAGCGGCGCCAGCCAGCCGCTCTGAGCAAGGGGCCGCAGAGCCTGCACCCACCCGGAACTCGTGCGGGATTGTGAAGGCGCGCACAGCCCTGTTTCCCTCCCGCGCCTCTCCCTCCACACCTACCTGCAAACAGGGAGCCAGATCCGGCCTCAGCCAGCCTAAAGAGGGGCTCCCACAGTTCAGTGGCGGGATGAAGGGCTCCTCAAGCACTGCCAGAGTGGACGCTGAGGCCGAGGAAGCGCCGCGAGTGAGGGCTGCTAGCACGTTGTCCCTTCTCAGTAGTTTCTTTTGCTGTGCAGAAGCTCTTTAGTTTAATTGAATCCCATTTGTCTATTTTGGCTTTTGTTGCCATTGCTTTTGGTGTTTTGGTCATGAAGTCCTTGCCCATGCCTATGTTCTGAATGGTATCGCCTAGGTTTTCTTGTAGGGTTTTTATGGTTTTAGGTCTAACATTTAAATATTTAATCCGTCTTGAATTAATTATTGTACAAGGTGTAAGGAAGGGATCCCAGTTTCAGCTTTTTACATATGGCTAGCCAGTTTTCCCAGCAGCATTTGTAAATAGGAAATCCTTTCCCTATTTCTTGTTTTTGTCAGGTTTGTCGAAGATCAGATGGTTGTAGATGTATGGTGTTATTTCTGAGGGCTCTGTTCTGTTCCATTGGTCTATATTTCTGTTTTGGTACCAGTACCATGCTGGTTTGGTTACTGTAGCATTGTAGTATAGTTTGAAGTCAGGTAGCGTGATGCCTCTAGCTTTGTTCTTTTTGCTTAGGATTGTCTTGGCTATGAGGGCTCTTTTTTGGTTCCATATGAACTTTAAAGTATTTTTTCCAATTCTGTGAAGAAAGTCATTGGTAGCATGATGGGGATGGCATTAAATCTATAAATTACTTTGGGCAGTATGGCCATTTTCACGATATTGATTCTTCCTATCCATGAGCGTAGAATGTTCTTCCATTTGTTTGTGTCCTCTTTTGTTTCATTGAGCAGTGGTTTGTAGTTCTCCTTGAAGAGGTCCTTCATATCCCTTGTAAGCTGGATTCTTAGGTATTTTATTCTCTTTGTAGCAGTTGTGAATGGGAGTTCACTCATGATTTGGCTTTCTGTTTGTCTGTTACTGGTGTATAGGAATGCTTGTGATTTTTCTCTTTGATTTTGTATCCTGAGACTTTGCTGAAGGTGCTTATCAGCTTGAGGAGATTTGAGGCTGAGACAGTGGGGTTTGCTAAATATACAATCAATGTCATCTGCAAACAGGGACAATTTGACTTCCTCTTTTCCTAATTGAATGCCCTTTTTTTCTTTTTCTTGCCCGATTGCCCTGGGCAGAACTCCCAACACTATGTTGAATAGGAGTGGTGAGAGAGGGCATCCCTGTCTTGTGCCAGTTTTCAAAGGGAGTGCTTCCAGTTTTTGCCCATTCAGTATGATATTGGCTGTGGGTTTGTCATAAATAGCTCTTAATATTTTGAGATACAGTCCATCAATACTTAGTTTATTGAGAGTTTTTAGCATGAAGGGCAGTTGAATTTTGTTGAAGGCCTTTTCTGTATCTATTGAGATAATCATGTGGTTTTTGCCTTTGGTTCTGTTTACGTGATGGATTACGTTTATTGATTTGCATGTGTTGAACCAGCCTTGCATCCCAGGGATGAAGCCAACTTGATCTTGGTGGATAAGCTTTTTGATATGCTGCTGGTTTCGGTTTGCCAGTATTTTATTTAGGACTTTCGCATTGATTTTCATCAGAGATATTGGTCTAAAATTTTCTTTTTTTGTTGTGTCTCTGCCAGCCTTTGGTATCAGGATGATGCTGGCCTCATAAAATGAGTTAGGGAGGATTCTCTCTTCTTCTATTGATTGGAATAGTTTCAGAAGAAATGGTACCAGCTCCTCTTTGTACCTCTGGTAGAATTTGGCTGTGAATCCATCTGGTCCTGGACTTTTTTTGGTTGGTAGGCTGTTAATTATTGAGCCTGTTATTGATCTATTCAGGGATTCAACTTCTTCGTGGTTTAGACTTGGGAGGGCATATGTGTCCAGGAATTTATTCATTTCTTCTAGATTTTCTAATTTATTTGCGTAGAGGTGTTTATAGTATTCTCTGATGGTAGTTTGTATTTCTGTGGGGTCAGTGGTGATATCCCGTTTATCATTTTTCATTGTGTCTCTTCGATTATTCTCTCTTTTCTTCTTTTTAGTTTTGCTAGCAGTCTATTTTGTTGATCTTTTCAAAAAATTAGCTCCTGGATTCATTGATTTTTTTTTTGAAGAGTTTTTTTGTGTATCTCCTTCAGTTCTGCTGTGATCTTAGTTATTTCTTGCCTTCTGCTAGGTTTTGAATTTGTTTTCCTCTTGCTTCTCTAGTTCTTTTAATTGTGATGTTAGGGTGTCTATTTTAGGTCTTTCCTGCTTTCTCTTGTGGGCATTTAGTGCTATAAATTTCCCTGTACACATTACTTTAAATGTGTCCCAGATATTCTGGTACATTGTGTCTTTGTTCTCATTGGTTTCAAAGAACATCTTTATTTCTGTCTTCATTTTGTTATTTACCCAGTAGTCATTCAGGAGCAGATTGTTCAGTTTCCATGTAGTTGTGCAGTTTTGAGTGAGTTTCTTAATCCTGAGTTCTAATTTGATTGCACTGTGGTCTGAGAGACAGTTTGTTGTGATTGCTGTTCTTTTACATTTGCTGAGGAGTGCTTTACTTCCAACTATGTGGTCAATTTTGGAATAAGTGTGACGTGGTGCTGAGAAGAATGTATATTCTGTTGATTTGGGGTGGAGAGTTCTGTAGATGTCTATTAGGTCTGCTTGGTGCAGAGCTGAGTTCAAGTCCTGGATATCCTTGTTAACTTTCTGTCTCATTGATCTCTCTAATATTGACATTGGGATGTTAAAGTCTCCCATTATTATTGTGTGGGAGTCTAAGTCTCCTTGTAGGTCTCTAAGGACTTGCTTTATGAATCTGGGTGCTCCTGTATTGGGTGCATATATATTTAGGACAGCTAGTTCTTCTTGTTGAATTGATCCCTTTACCAATATGTAATAGCCTTCTTTGTCTCTTTTGATCTTTGTTGGTTTAAAGTCTCTTTTATCAGAGACTAGGGTTGCAACCCCTGCTTTTTTTTTTTTTTTTTTTTTTCTTTCCATTTGCTTGGTAGATCTTCCTCCATCCCTTTATTTTGAGCTTGTGTGTGTCTCTGCACATGAGATGGGTCTCCTGAATACAGAACACTGATGAGTCTTGACTTTATCCAGTTTGTCAGTCTGTCTTTTAATTGGTATATTTATCCCATTTATTTTTAAGGTTAATATTGTTATGTGTGAATTTGATCCTGTCATTTTGATGGTAGCTGGTTATTTTGCCTGTTAGTTGATGCGGTTTCTTCCTAGCATTGATGATCTTTACAATTTGGCATGTTTTTGCAGTGGCTGGTACTGGTTGTTCCTTTCCATGTTTAGTGCTTCCTTCAGGAGCTCTTGTAAGGCAGGCCTGGTGGTGACAAAATCTCTCAGCATTTGCTTGTCTGTAAAGGATTTTATTTCTCCTTTACTTATGAAGCTTAGTTTGGCTGATATGAAATTCTGGATTAAAAATTCTTTTCTTTAAGAATGTTGAATATTGGTCCCCACTCTCTTCTGGCTTGTAGGGTTTCTGCCGAGAGATCCGCTGTTAGTCTGATGGACTTCCCTTTGTGGTTAACCCGAACTTTCTCTCTGGCTGCCCTTAACATTTTTTACTTCATTTCAACCTTGGTGAATCTGACAATTATGTGTCTTGGGGTTGCTCTTCTCGAGGAGTATCTTTGTGGTGTTCTCGGTATTTCCTGAATTTGAATGTTGGCCTGTCTTGCTAGGTTGGGGTAGTTCTCCTGGATAATATCCTGAGGAGTGTTTTCCAGCTTGGTTCCATTCTCCCTGTCACTTTTGGGTACACCAATCAAACGTAGATTTGGTCTTTTCACATAGTCCCATATTTCTTGGAAGCTTTGTTCGTTCCTTTTTACTCTTTTTTCTCTAAACTTATTTTCTCGCTTCATTTCATTAATTTTATCATTAATCACTGATACCCTTTCTACCACTTGATCAAATCGGCTACTGAAGCTTGTGGTGCATGCGTCACCTAGTTCTTATGTCATGGTTTTCAGCTCCGTCAGGTCATTTGAGGTCTTCTCTACACTGTTTTTTCTAGTAAGCCATTTGTCTAATCTTTTTTCAAGGTTTTTAGCTTTCTTGTGATGGGTTTGAACATCCTCTTTTAGCTTGGAGAAGTTTGTTATTACCGACCTTTTGAAGCCTACTTCTGTCGACTCATCAAAGTCATTCTCCATCCAGCCTTGTTCCATTGCTGGTGAGGAGCTGCGATCCTTTGGAGGAGAAGAGGCACTCTAATCTTTAGAATTTTCAGCTTTTCTGCTGTGGTTTCTCCCCATCTTTGTGGTTTTATCTACCTTTGGTCTTTGATGATGGTGACTTACAGATGGGATTTTGGTGTGGATGTCCTTTTTGTTGACATTGATGCTATTCCTTTCTGTTTGTTAGTTTTCTTTCTAACAGGTCCCTCAGCTGGAGGTCTATAAGAGTTTGCTGGAGGTCCACTCCAGACCCTGTTTGCCTCGGTATCACCAGCGGAGGCTGCAGAACAGCAAATATTGCTGCCTGATCCTTCCTCTGAAAGGTTCATCTCAGAGGGGCACCCGGCTGTATGAGGTGTCAGTTGGGTCCTACTGGGAGGTGTCTCCCAGTTAGGCTACATGGAGGTCAGGGACCCACTTGAGGAGGCAGTCTGTCCGTTCTCAGAGCTCAAACACCGTGCTGGGAGAACCACTGCTGTCTTTAGAGCTGTCAGACAGGGATGTTTCAGTCTGCAGAAGTTTCTGCTGCCTTTTGTTCAGGTATGCCCTGCCCCCAGAGGTGGAGTCCACAGAGGCAGGCAGGCCTCGTTGAGCTGTGGTGGGCTCCACCCAGTTCGAGCTTCCTGGCCGCTTTGTTAACCTACTCAAGCCTCAGCAATGGCGGATGCCCCTCCCTCAACCAGGCTGCCCCCTTGCAGTTCAATTTCGGACTGCTGCACTAGCAGTGAGCAAGGCTCCGTGGGCATGGGACCCGCTGAGCCAGGCATGGGATATAATCTCCTGGTTTGCAATTTGCTAAGACCATTGGAAAAGCGCAGTATTTGGGTAGCAGTGTCTTGATTTTCCTGGTACAGTCTGTCACGGCTTCCTTTGGCTACGAAAGTGAAATACCCCGACTCCTTGCACTTCCTGGGTGAAGTGATGCCCCGCCCTGCTTCGGCTCGCCCTCTGTGGGCTGCACCTGCTTTCCAGCCAGTCCCAATGAGAAGAACCAGGTACCTCAGTTGGAAATGCAGAAATCACCTGTCTTTTGCATCAATCACACTGGGAGCTGCAGACTAGAGCCGTTCATATGCGGCCATCTTGGACTTGGGTATATTTTTAAAAATCCATCATTATAGTCTTGTTTTTCCCCTTTACTAGTTAGAAAATTATATGCTTCTGTTCAATTCTTCAGTTGATGTCCTAGAAATTCTCAAGCATCCTTAACTTATACAAAAGCCCAGTGTTAACAGATACCTTTACCAGTGTCCACCTGGATTGTAAACAAACTTAGAACACTGTTACTCCATTTGCCCTACTCTCAGCTAATATATTTCTGTTATTGTGCACTTTAATTGTATATTTTAAACTTCTCAAGATCTCGTTATGTAGTCTGTGTTTAGACTCGCTCATTTTTTTGCTCTATTTTTTTCTATATCTCTGCTTTTCTATCAGGGAGTCCTCTGCATGAAGCATCTTCTTTAGAATTTTTTTACAGAGCAGATTCGATGAACTTTCTCAGGTTGATTTTGTGTCATGTATTTGAAAATATATTTCTTTTGCCTTTATTATTCATTAATGAATGTTTTCACTGGCTTTAGAATTTTAGATCAGCAATTATTTTCTTTCAGCACATTGAAGATATGTCTAGGTATGGCTGACTTTTTTTTCTTTTTTCTTTTTTTACTTTATCCCAGTTGCAGTATGTTGGGTTTCTATAATGTGTGGATTTGTGTCTTTCATTGATTCTCAAATTTTTCTTAGCCATTAGCTCTTCAAATGCTGCTTCTACTCCATTCTTTCTTTTGTTCTTGGGTACCAGTTATGCATTATACTTCATCAGTGTATCCTCTGTTTGGAGGAGTATGTCTTCTGTATTTTTCTGAATGCAGCATAGAGAACTGAAAGAAGCATCTTCCAAAAGTTAACAGTTTATTAATGTCACATGCTTTTCACATTATACACTTAGATATTTCCTTCATTCTGTGGTGGGGGGTGGGACAGGACAGAGTATGTGTGTGTGTGGTATATGTGTAAAATCCCAGAATACTTTATTTCCAGAGGAGAACATTCTAAGATAGGGTTTATTCAAATGAGTCTTACAATCTGCTATCTAAGAAGTCATAAAGTTTTGATGCAGGAATGACCTGAATTGCCCTGCAAGAGAAGTGGATTCTTTTAAATACACTTTTCTTTAACTCCTATTGCACTTTTTGTCTTTTTTCATTTAGGCAACTCAAATTTTTTAATTGCCAATTTCTGTTTCTTTTGATTCTACAAAAGAAACTATGTTTCCGGTAGCCCCTAAACCTCAGGATTCCAATCAACCGTCAGACAGACTTATGACTGAAAAACAGGTAAACTTAAAATATTTTAAGACATTGCTTCTCAAAATATGTGCCAAAGAATGCTACATCTGCAAACAGGAAAATTTGACTTTAAAAGGATTCTTTTCTCATAATTTTGGGAAATGCTGGGTTAAAGACTATGCAATGGTTTAATTACTCTAAGACTTCACAATATTAGTCTCCAAAGGGAGGATTTAGTATACAACATTTCATACCTACTTAACACTAGTTTGATGAACTTTTCATTAGACTAGTGTTGTGTAGCATGTACTTTGGAAAATGCCATTCCCAACTATTTTCAGAATTTACAATTACTTTACCTTAAAATGTAAGAGGTATCAGGGAACAATATGTATAAGTTAATCATTCAAAATATGTGACTTTATTATGTATAGAGCATTTTATTTTTATGAGTTACAGTAGATGTTCTGAGACACTAACTCAGAGCTTTTGGCTCCTAAAACAAACATCAGTGATAATTTTAGTTGTGTCTACCACGTAGTTAAACTCTGTGATCAGAAAGACTAAAGCATAAATGAGGGAAAAGTTATGAGTGGGAGGAGGTGTCAAAAAAAAGGAGGAAAAAGTAAACAGTCAAAAAGAAAGACTTGTTTGACTTTGAGATCATCTTTCAGTGTGATTCTGTTAGAGTCAGTTATCCAGATGGACAGGCTTCTTTTTATAGTTAGACCTTGTCCATTTGACAAGGAGCTGTCTGAAATATTGGCTCCAACTAGTCAGGTATGTTTTGATTTTTTTGTGACCCTAGTCATTATGGAAGTGATACTTAGAAGTGACTCACCTTTTCTTTACTATTCAGTTATTATAGCATTATAGCCTAGTGTGCAGCTGTTTATTCTGAGCAAGGCGTGGTTTGGCTTATTAAATCTGAAACCTTAGAGTTGTTTGATTCACTGAAATTACAAGGTGTTTTTATTGTTGTTGGTTTTGTCCATTGAGGCCTACATGTGAGTATTCTGTATAATGCAACAGTTTGTGCTTATTTATATACTTCTAATCTATTACTAATTTTGCTGGAAACAATAAATGTGTTTTTTGGATATTGTATATGCATAAACATTTATACTTAAAACTTTTGAAGAAAAAGTTCTATTCTGAAAATGCAGGAAATTATATATGAGAGAACTTCTTCACTTTATATCTTAAAGTTGACCCTTTTTCCTCTCTTTGTAATTGTAGCAGGAAGAAGCAGAATGGGAAAGCATAAATGTGCTATTGATGATGCATGGCTTAAAACCTTTGTCTCTAGTCAAAAGAACAGATCTCAAAGGTAATTAGATCCTATTCTTGCTGCTTAAGGTAAAAAGTATTTTTCCTTAAAAATTTTTTTATCTTAAATATTTTGCCTTTTATTTTTACTATCTGTATTATATACTTTTTAAAATGTAGATCTCATCATTTTTGACAAACAGTCATCACAAAGGATGAGACAGAATTTGAAATTGTTGGTGGAAGAAACATCACGTCAACAGAACATGATAAAGGAGCTTATAGAAACTAATCAGCAGCTTAGGTAAGAAAATGGAAAATATTTCTTTTGAATTGTTTGTATGCATTCTAAAAATAACTGCATTGAAAACAATCTTGAAATTTAATTTCCCATTTTGATTAAATATTAAACTAAAAAATATTTTTGTAGATAAAATTTTGATAGGTAAATCTTTTGGTAATAACTTAGCATATATGTTTAATGTACCCTATATTTCTTCTATTAGTTTCTGTTGCAGGATGAGCATCTCAAATCTGAAAATTTGAAAGGCTCCAAAATTTGAAACTTTTTGAGCACCAACATGATGCTTAAAGGAAATGCTTATTGGAGCATTTTGGATTTTGGATTTTCAGATTTGAGATGCTTAACTAGTAAGTACGATGCAAATATTCCAAAATCTGAAAAAATCTGAAATATGAATCACTTCTGATTCCAAGCATTTTGGATAAAGAGAATGCAAAGAAACTTTAGAAAGTCAATACATTGTTATATGGATATGTTTGGTAATTTCATTTATTTTTTAATACTAAGGGAAGAAATTGTATGTCTATTAACTTAGAAATGAACTTCAGCTAGAGCACAGCCGAGCAACCAATCAAGAACAACGAGCTAATGACTTGGAACAAATTATGGAGAGTGTGAAATCCAAAATTGGTGAATTGGAGGATGAATCACTAAATAGGGCTTGCCAGCAACAGAATAAAATAAAAGATCTTCAAAAGGAGCAGAAAACTTTACAGGTACTGAGTTATGAATTCCTAGATGATGGTTAGTTAGTACTAAAACAGCTCATTATGGTCCCAGGTGACTTCCATGTTGTTTGATTCAGTGGTTTTTACCTTTTTTGGCCTATCACTGCTACCTTGAAATTCTCTTCACTTGATTTCCAGAATGTCCTCTTTGTTTCCCTCTGACCTCACTGATCATTCTCTAATTTCTTTTGCTGTTTTTTTTTCCCTCATCTCCCTAGGCTCTTAGTGTTGGAATTCCCCAGTGCTCAGTCTTTAGATCTTTTCTCTTTCCTATACACTTTGATTCCCTTGGTAATCTCAATCTAATATAGGATCCAAAATTTATATCTGTAGCCCCATCCTCTCCCTGAATTCCAGACTCATATCCAGTTGCCTACTTGATATCTCTACTGGATATCTAATAGGCACCTACAACTTTATTTATTTACTTTTTTGAGACAGCGTCTGGCTCTGTCACCCAGGTTGGAGTGCAGTGGCGCAATCACAGCCCAGTGCAACCTCTGCCTCCTGTGCTCAGGTGATCCTTCCACCTCAGCCTCTGGAGTAGCTGGGACTACAGGCACATGCCACCATGCCTGGCTAATTTTTATATTTTTTATAGAGACAGGCTTTTGCCATGTTACCTAGGCTGGTCTCAAATTCCTGAGCTCAAGCAATGTGCCTGCCTCGGCCTCCCAAAGTGCTGGGATTACAGGTGTGGGGCACTGCACCTGGCTGGCATCTGCAACTTTTTATGTCTAAAACAGAAATTTTATGACATTAAGTAATTAACTTTCTAATTTTAAAAGCTTAAAACATGGGTGTTTATTGTGATTAAAGGAAATGAATCTTGTGCTGGTAACTAATGTTTAGTTGTGTGAGATGTTTCTGATCTTTACCAACATTATATAATTATAAACATTAAGTTCTTATTTTAGTGGTTTTGCTGACACAACACTATATATACCTTTGCATATGTGAGTTCAGGCTATCTAAAAGGGAGCAGTATTCATCAGGCAAGGTCTGGAAGTCCCCTCAGTGTATGCTGGCAGTATTGGAAGGATCAGATGAGTTAGTATAAATTCCATGGAGTCCAAGAGAATTAACCAGAGATACTAGGGAGCTCTGGTATGAAGATAGAGGCAGTTGGTGCTCTGACCTTGTTTATGTGCCAGCTTGGGGCAGGCAGTACTAGAACTGCTGATATTGATCATAGTTTCAGAGAAGACATTGTTTGACAAACTCCTCTACCATTAGAATGCTATATTTTTAGGTTGGCTTTTTTTTTTTTTTTTTTTTTTTTTTTGAGACAGAGTTCAGCTCTGTCACCCAGGCTGGAGTGCAGTGGCATGATCTAGGCTCACTGCAACCTCCGCCTCCCAGGTTCAAGCGATTCTCCTGCCTCAGCCTCTCAAGTAGCTGAGACTACAGGCATGCACCACCATGCCTGGCTAATTTTTTGTATTTTAGTAGAGATGGAGTTTCACTATCTTGGCCAGGCTAGTCTTGAACTCCTGACTTCACAATCCACCCGCCTCAGCCTCCCAAAGTGCTGAGATTATAGGCGTGAGCCACTGTGCCCGGCCTAGGTTGGCTTTGTTAACAAGGTTGCTTTCCTCATCGATAGTATATTTATAACATCTCTCTAAAAGGAGGGGTATTTTGGAAATATTTTCTGTATGCATTGGTTTTGACCTTGCTTTTATAGGGCAAGTGGAAATCTGAAACTCTTTAAATCATTGACTTATTGGTGTGAAAAGCAGCCATCAGAAGCTGTAAAGGTGCTGTGCTGGGTCTTTGGCTGAGTGAATGAGTTCAGAGCAGGGAAGACCAGTGGTCTTTGTTGGGGAAGATATCTATTTGTCTTTCAGAGAGGTTGAGATATAATTAATAACAAAATTAAATTATTAGAAATACAAGGCTTACAAATTTACCAGGGTTTTAAGCACTTCAAAGAACAGATACATGAGAGTTCATTGGTAAGGGGTGACTTGAATGTAATGCCATGTATTTTCTATCAAATGGTTTCATCTATCATAAATGATTTATCGTGCCTTTAGCTCTTTGTTCCAGGTCCCAAAGATTTGTCCTGTAGCTTATAAATTGGTACAGAGGAGGTTTCATGTTTCAGTCACCCATAGAAGGGGAAAGGCAAATAGGATTGAGGAGTGGGTATCTGGGGTTGGGGAAGGCTCTCTGTCCTAATATGATCAACTGAAATTAGTTGTTTGTTTTTTTAAGTCTCTGATGGGTACTTTATAGAGTGTCAACAGAAATCAGCAAACCCAAAGAATTGCTGTCCCTGAATGTTGCTAGGTTGCCTCATTTCATACTAGTCAAACATCTTATTCTATTATAGAGAAGGAAAAAATATTTTTACTTCTATCCTTTCAGATTCTCAATCAGCGCTCTGTAACAAAAGACTAACAAGTGAAAAACAAACAAGTTTATGAATATATCATATATACATGGGAGAAACCCATGGATGTTGGGCTCAAAGAGATTGCTAGAACTTGGACTTCTATAGCATCTTAACAACAGCCACCACCAGTAAATTTTCAGAGAAGTAGCAAGACAAAGGAAAAAGACTTTGAGTCTCTAGGGAAGCAAATTGTGGGAAGGTAAATATATCAGGGACTAATGGAAGATAAGGGCTAGTCAGTAAAGTTGGTTATGTAGAGTCCTCTAGTGCCACCTCTGGGCTAATAAGGATCCAGGGTTGTCACTGGATTAATTTCTGTACAAATTTATGTACTCCTTTAGGCTAATAAAGGAAGGGCAGAGAGCTTTTCTTGTGTTATTGTCTTACTTGCCTTCAACTCAGAATAATCCTTATACCAAAGTGGCGTGTTTTGAGGTGTCAACTTCTATTCTTGACCATACTAATCAATCTTTGCTTTCTTGAGAAGATGAAAGTGCCTGTGGAGAATAATTATTTCATAGTTTAAGACACATTCTTCTATTTTTGGTATACAGTTGCTTCCAATTTTAGAATGGTTTAGTGCTGCGTGTTTTGTAGTTGGGAGAAAGGAAACATTGGTTTTGTATGTATATGCAAAGAGGTCAAGGAAATTTGCAAATGTTTGAGGTATATTGAAAGACTTTTGGGAAAAGACAATTCAGATGGCATGGGCTATTGATATAATTGGTATTCAGTTTTTTTCATTCAGCATAATTATTTCAAGATTCACCCATGTAGTTGCACATACCTTTTTATTGCTGAGAAGTACTCCGTTGTATGGATATACCACAGTTTGTTTATCCATTCTTCTGTTGATGGACATTTTCGTTGTTTCTAGTTTTTGGCTATTACAAAGAAAGCTCTTGTAAACTGTATGTTCAAATATTTGTGTGGACATATGCTTTCAGTTTTCTTGGGTAGATACCTAGAATTGGAATTCCTGAGTTATATGGTAAGTATACATTTAAGTTTTTTTTTTTTTTTTAAATACGTTAAGTTCTGGGGTACATGTGCAGAACGTTCAGGTTTGTTACATAGGTATACACTTGCCATGGTGGTTTGCTGCACCCATCAACCCATCATCTACATTAGGTATTTCTCTTAATGCTATCCCTCCCCTAGTCCCCCACCCCCTGACAGGCCCCAGTGTGTGATGTTCCCCTTGCTGTGTCCATGTGTTTTCATTGTTCAACTCCCACTTATAAGTGAGAACATGCGGTGTTTGGTTTTCCATTCTTGTGTTAGTTTGCTGAGAATGATGGTTTCCAGCTTCAAAGGACATGCACTCATCCTTTTTCATAGCTGCGTAGTATTCCATGATGTATATGAGCCACATTTTCTTTATCCAGTCTATCACTGATGGGCATTTGAGTTAGCTCCAAGTCTTTGCTGTCGTAAATAGTGCTGCAATAAACGTGTGCATGTGTCTTTATAGTAGAATCATTTATAATACTTTGGATATATACTCAGTAATGGGATTGCTGGGTCAAATGGTATTTCTTCTGGTTCTAGATCCTTGAGGAATTGCCACACTGTCTTCCACAATGATTGAACTAATTTACACCCCCACCAACAGTGTAAAAGTGTTCCTATTTCTCCACATCCTCTCCAGCATCTGCTGTTTTCTGACTTTTTAATGATCACCATTCTAACTGGTGTGAGATGGTATCTCGTGGTTTTGATTTGCATTTCTCTAATGACCAGTGATGATGAGCTTTTTTTCATGTGCTTATTGGCCACATAAATGTCTTCTTTTGAGAAGTGTCTGTTCGTATCCTTCACCCACTTTTTGAGGGGGTTGTTTTTTTCTTGCAAAATTGTTTAAGTTCTTTATAGATTCTGGATATTAGCCCTTTGTCAGGTGGATAGATTGCAAAAATTTTCTCCCATTCTGTAGGTTGCCTGTTCACTCTGATGGTAGTTTCTTTTGCTGTGCAGAAGCTCTTTAGTTTAATTAGATCTCACTGGTCTATTTTGGCTTTTGTTGCCTTTGCCTTTGGTGTTTTAGCCATGAAGTCTTTGTCTATGCCTATGTCCTCAATAGTATTGCCTAGGTTTTCTTCTAGGGTTTTTATGGTTTTAAGTCTTACGTTTAAGTGTTTATTACATCTTGAATTAATTTTTTGTGTAAGGTATAAGAAAGGAGTCCAGTTTCAGTTTTCTGCATATGGCTAGCCAGTTTTCCCAACACCATTTATTAAATAGGGAATCTGTTCCCCATTGCTTGTTTTTGTCAGGTTTGTCAAAGATCAGATGGTTGTAGATGTGTGGTGTTATTTCTATGGCCTCTGTTCTGTCCCATTGATCTATATATCTGTTTTGGTACCAGTACCATGCTATTTTGGTTACTGTAGCCTTGTACTATAGTTTGAAGTCAGGTAGTGTGTTGCCTCCAGCCTTTTGCTTAGTATTGTCTTGGCTATGCAGACTCTTTTTTGGTTCCATGTGAAATTTTAAGTAGTTTTTTCTGATTCTGTGAAGAAAGTCAATGGTAACTTGATGGGGATAGCACTGAATCTATAAATTACTTTGGGCAGTATGCCCATTTTCACGATATTGATTTTTCCTATCGGTGAGCATGGAATATTTTTCCATTTGTTTGTATCCTCTCTTATTTCCTTGAGCAGTAGTTTGTAGTTCTCCTTGAAGAGGTCCTTCATATCTCTTGTAAGTTGTATTCCTAGGTATTTAATTCTCCTTGTAGTAATTGTGAGTGGGAGTTCACTCATGATTTGGCCTTGTTTGTCTCTTATTGGTATAGGAATGCCTGTGATTTTTGCACATTGATTTTGTATCCTGAGACTTTGCTGAAGTTGCTTATCTGCTTAAGGAGAGTTTGGGCTTTTCTAAATATACAATTATGTCATCTGCAAACAGAGACAATTTGACTTCCTCTTTTCTTGTTTGTAATACCCTTTATTTCTTTCTTTTGCCTGATTGCCCTGGCCAGAACTTCCAATACTATGTTGAATAGGAGTGGTGCGAAAGGGCATTCTTGTCTTGTGCCAGTTTTCAAAGGGAGTGCTTCCAGTTTTTGCCCATTCAGTATGATTTTGGCTGTGGGTTTGTCATAAATAGCTCTTATTATTTTGAGATACAGTCCATCAATACCTAGTTTATTGAGAGTTTTTAGCATGAAGGGCAGTTGAATTTTGTTGAAGGCCTTTTCTGCATCTATTGAGATAATCATGTGGTTTTTGCCTTTGGTTCTGTTTACGTGATGGATTACGTTTATTGATTTGCATGTGTTGAACCAGCCTTGCATCCCAGGGATGAAGCCAACTTGATCTTGGTGGATAAGCTTTTTGATGTGCTGCTGGATTCGGTTTGCCAGTATTTTATTTAGGATTTTCACATCGATGATCATCAGGGATATTGGCCTGAAATTTTCTTTTTTTGTTGTGTCTCTGCCAGCCTTTGGTATCAGGATGATGCTGGCCTCATAAAATGAGTTAGGGAGGATTCTCTCTTCTTCTATTGATTGGAATAGTTTCAGAAGAAATGGTACCAGCTCCTCTTTGTACCTCTGGTAGAATTCGGCTGTGAATCCATCTGGTCCTGGACTTTTTTTGGTGGTAGGCTGTTAATTATTGAGTCTGTTATTGATCTATTCAGGGATTCAACTTCTTCGTGGTTTAGACTTGGTAGGGTGTATGTATCCAGGAATTTATCCATTTCTTCTAGATTTTCTAGTTTATTTGTGTAGTGGTGTTTATAGTATTCTCTGATGGTAGTTTGTAGTTCTGTGGGATCAGTGGGGATAACCCCTTTGTCATTTTTTATTGTGTGTATTTGATTCTTCTCTCTTTTCTTCTTTATTAGTCTGGCTAGCGGTCTATCTGTTTTGTTGATCTTTTCAAAAAACCAGCTCCTGGATTCATTGATTTTTTTCGAAGAGTTTTTCATGTCTCTAGCTTCGTCATTTCTGCAGTAATCTTAGTTATTTCTTGTCTTCTGCTAGTTTTTGAGTTTGTCTGTGCTTGCTTCTCCAGTTCTTTTAATTGCGATGTTAGGGTGTCTATTTTAGATCTTTCCTGCTTTCTCTTGTGGGCACTTAGTGTTATAAATTTCCCTGTACACACTGCTTTAAATGTGTCCCAGATATTCTGGTACATTGTGTCTTTGTTCTCATTGGTTTCAAAGAACATCTTTATTTCTGTCTTCATTTTGTTATTTACCCAGTAGTCATTCAGGAGCAGGTTGTTCAGTTTCTATGTAGTTGTGTGGTTTTGAGTGAGTTTATTAACCCTTAGTTCTAATTTGATTGCACTGTGGTCTGAGAGACTGTTACGATTTCTGGGGTTTTTTTTTTTTTGCATTTGCTGAGCAGTGTTTTACTTCCAATTATGTGGTCAATTTTAGAATAAGTGTGATGTGGTGCTGAGAATGTATATTCTGTTGATTTGGGGTGGAGAGTTCTGTAGATGTCTATGAGGTCCGCATGGTCCAGAGCTGAGTTCAAGTCCTAAATATCCTTGTTAATTTTCTTTCTCATTGATCTGTCTAATATTGACAGTGGGGTGTTAAAGTCTCTCACTATTACTGTGTGGGAGCCTGAGTCTCTCTGTAGATCTCTAAGAACTTAACTTTATGAATCTGGGTGCTCCTGTATTGGGTACATATATATTTAGGATCGTTAGCTCTTGTTGTTGCACTGATCCCTTTACCATTAGGCAATGCCCTTCTTTGTCTCTTTTGATCTTTGTTGGTTTAAAGTCTGTTTTATCAGAGACTAGGTAATTGCAACCCCTGCTTTTTTTTTTTTTTCTTTCCATTTGCTTGGTAAATATTCCTCCATCCCTTTATTTTGAGCCTATGTGTATCTTTGCAAGTGAGATGGGTCTCCTGAACATAGGACACCAGTGGGTCTTGACTATCTAATTTGCCAGTCTGTGTCTTTTAAATGGGACATTTAGCCCGTTTACATTTAAGGTTAATATTGTTATGTGTCAATTTGATCATGTCATTAAGATGGTAGCTGGTTATTTTGTCTGTTAGTTGATGCAGTTTCTTCATCAGGACTGTGGTCTTTACAGTTTGGTATGATTTTGTGGTGACTAGTACCGGTCGTTCCTTTCCATGTTTAGTGCTTCCTGCAGGAGCTCTTTAAGGCAGTCCTGGTGGTGACAAAATCTCTCAGCATTTGCTTGTCTGTAAAGGATTTTATTTCTCCTTCACTTATGAAGCTTAGTTTGGCTAGATATGAAATTCTGGGTTGAAAATTATTTAAGAATGTTGAATATTGGCCCCCACTCTTATCTGGCTCGTAGGGTTCCTGGAGAGAGATCTGGTGTTAGTCTGATGGGCTTCTATTTGTGGGTAACCCCGACCTTTCTTCCTGGCTGTCCTTAACATTTTTTCCTTCATTTCAACCTTGGTGAATTGGACGATTATGTGTCTTGGGGTTGCTCTTCTCAAGGAGTATCTTTGTGGTGTTCTCGGTATTTCCTGAATTTGAATGTTGGCCTGTCTTGCTAGGTTGGGGAAGTTTTACTGTATAGTATCATGAAGAGTATTTTCCAACTTGGTTCCATTCTCCCCATCACTTTCAGGGACACCAATCCAACGCAGATTTGGACTTTTCACATAGTGGCATATTTCTTGGAGGCTTTGTTCATTCCTTTTTCTCTATCTTGTCTTCTTGCTTTATTTCATTAAGTTGATCTTCAAATCTCTGATATCCTTTCTTCTGCTTGATCAGTTCGGCTGTTGATACTTGTGTATGCTTCACGAAGTTCTTTTTTTTTTTTTTTTGAGACGGTGTCTCGCACTGTCACCCAGGCTGGAGTGCAGTGGTACGATCTCGGCTCACTGCAAGCTCCATCTCCCAGGTTCACGCCATTCTCCTGCCTCAGCCTCCCAAGTAGCTGGGACTACAGGCGCCTGCCACCATGCCCGGCTAATCTTTCGTATTTTTAGTTGAGACTGGGTTTCACTGTGTTAGCCAGGATGGTCTTGATCTCTTGACCTCATGATCTGCCTGCCTCGGCCTCCCGAAGTGCTGGGATTACAGGGGTGAGCCACCGCACCTGACCAGCTTCACGAAGTTCTTATGCTGTGTTTTTCCACTCCATCAGGTTATTTATGTTCTTCTCTAAACCAGTTATTCTCGTTAGCAATTCATCTAACCTTTTTTCAAGGTTCTTAGCTTCCTTGCATCGGGTTAGAACATACTCCTTTAGCTTGGAGGAGTTTGTTATTACCCACCTTCTGAAGCCTACTTCTGTGAGTTTGTCAAACTCATTCTCCATTTGGTTTTGTTTCCTCAGTGGCGAGGAGTTGTGATCCTTCGGAGAAGAGGCGTTCTGGTTTTTGGAATTTTCAGCCTTTTTGTGCTGGTTTCTTCCAATCTTCGTAGATTTATCTACCTTTTGTCTTTGATGTTGATGACTTTATGATGGGGGTCTCTGAGTGGACATCTTTTTTGCTGATGTTGATGCTACTCCTTTCTCTTCGTTAGTTTTCCTTCTTACAGTCAGGCCCCTCTGCTTCAAGTCTGCTGGAGTTTGCTGGAGGCCCACTCCAGACCCTGTTTGCCCAGGTATCACCAGCAGAGGTTGCAGAACAGCAAAGATTGCTGTCTGTTCCTTCCTCTGGAAGCTTTGTTCCAGAGGGGCACCTGCCAGATGCCAGCTGGAGCTCTCCTGTATGAAGTGTCTGTTGGCTCCTACTGGGAGGTGTCTCCCAATCAGGAGACCCGGGGTTCAGTGATCCACTTGAGGAGGTAGTCTCTCCCTTAGCGGAGCTTGAATGCCATGTTGGGAGATCTACTACTCTCTTCAGAGCCATCAGGCAGGGACGTTTAAGTCTGCTGAAGCTGTGCCCACATCTGCCCCTTCCCCCAGGTGCTCTGTCCCAGGGAGATGGGGGTTTTATCTGTAAGCCGCTGACTGGGGCTACTGCCTTTTTTTCAGAGATGCCCTGCCCACGGAGGAGCATTCTAGAGAGGCAGTCTGGCCACAATGGCCTTGCTGAGCGACGGTGGGCTCTGCCTAGTTTGAAGTTCCAGGAGGCTTTTTTTATTCTGTGAGGGTAAAACTGCCTACTCAAGCCTCAGCAATGGCAGATGCCCCTCACCCCACCAAGCTCAAGCATCCCAGGTTTACTTCAGACTGCTGTGCTGGCAGCGAGAATTTCAAGCCAGCAGATCTTAGCTTGCTGGGCTTCATGGCGATGGGACCTGCCTACCCATACCACTTGGGTCCCTGGCTTCAGTTCCCTTTCCAGGGGAGTGAATGGTTCTGTCTCACTGGAATTCCAGGTGCCACTGGGGTATGAAAAAAAAAAAAAAAAAAAACTCCTGCAGCTAGCTCGGTGTCTGTCCAAATAGCCGCCCAGTTTTGATTGAAACCCAGGGTCCTAGTGGTGTAGGCACTGGAGGGAATCTCCTGGTCTTTGGGTTGTGAAGACTGGGAAAAGCGCAGTATCTGGGCTGGAGTGCACTGTTCCACACTGCATAGTCCCTCCTGACTTCCCTTGGCTAGAAGAGCGAGTTCTCTGACCCCTTGTGTTTCCCGGGTGAGGCGACACCCCACCCTGCTTCAGTTCGCCCTCCGTGGGCTGCACCCACTGTCCAACCAGTCCCAATGAGATGAACTTGGTACCTCAGTTTGGAAACACAGAAATCAGCCATCGTCTGTGTCGATCTCACTGGGAGCTGCAGTTCCTTTTCAGCCATCTTGGCAGCAATCCTCACATTTAAGTTTTTAAGAAACTGTCAGACTTTTTCAAAGTAGCTCTATCATTTTACCTTCTGACCAGTGTATGAGATTTCTAGTTTCTTTTTGTCCTCATCAACCCTTGGTATTTGTCACCTTAATTTTGATGAATATTTTCACTGGGTATAGAATTATAAGTTGGTAGTTACTTTCTTTCAGCATTTGAAATATTCCATTATCTCTTAGATTCCATTGTTTCTTCTGAGAATTGAATTGTCAATCTATTTGCTGCTCCTTTGAAGGCAATTTATAATATCTCTGACTACCTTTACTATTTTTATCCTTGTTTTTGGTTGGTTGGTTGTTTTTTGTTTTTGGTACAGAGTCTTGCTCTGTTGTCCAGCCTAGAGTGCAGTGGTGCAATCTTGGCTCACTGCACCCTCCGCCTCCTGGGATCAAGTGATCCTCTCACCTCAGTCACCTGAGTAGCTGGGATTACAGGTGTGTGCCCAGCTAATTTTTGTATGTTTAGGTAGAGATGGGGTTTCACCATGTTGGCCCGGCTGGTCTTGAACTCCTGGACTCAAGTGATCTGCCCGCCCTGGCCACCCAGAGTGCAAGGATTACAGGCATGAGCCACCATACACAGCTTGTTTTTGTTTTAAAGCATTTTTACTTTGTGCCTAGGCAAGTTTTCTTTTGATTTATCTTCCTTTGATTTTGCAGCATTTCTTGAATGTGTGGCTTGATGGCTTTTATCCGTTTGGGTACATTCTTAGCTATTATGTCTTCAAATATTGTTTCTGCCCCATTTTCTCTTTTCAATTTCCCCAGGAGTCCAATTCCATTAGTATTTATCATTGACTACCCTATGTCTTTCATGTTTATTCTTTTTTGTATTTTTGTTACTCAAAGCTCATTTTGGAGTGAAACTTTCCAGCTTTTTTTTTTTTTTTTTTTTTTTTATACTTTAAGTTCTAGGGTACGTGTGCACAATGTGCAGGTTTGTTACATATGTATACATGTGCCATGTTGGTGTGCTGCACCCATTACTCGTCATTTACATTAGGTATATCTCCTAATGCTATCCGCACCCGCCCCCCCACAATAGGACCTGGTGTGTGATGTTCCCCTTCCTGTGTCCAAGTGATCTCATTGTTCAATTCCCACCTATGAGTGAGAACATGCAGTATTTGGTTTTCTGTTCTTGTGATAGTTTACTGAGAATGATGGTTTCCAGCTGCATCCATGTTCCTACAAAGGACACGAACTCATCATTTTTTATGGCTGCATAGTATTCCATGGTGTATATGTGCCGCATTGTCTTAATCCAGTCTGTCACTGATGGACGTTTGGGTTGATTCCAAGTCTTTGCTATTGTGAATAGTGCCGCAGTAAACATACGTGTGCATGTGTCTTTATAGCAGCATGACTTATAAGCCTTTGGGTATATCCCCAGTAATGGGATGGCTTGGTCAAATGGTATTTCTAGTTCTAGATCCTTGAGGAATTGCCACACTGTCTTCCACAATGGTTGAACTAGTTTACAGTCCCACCAACAGTGTAAAAGTGTTCCTATTTCTCCACATCCTCTCCAGCACCTGTTGTTTCCTGATTTTTTAATGATTGCCATTCTAACTGGTGTGAGATGATATCTCATTGTGGTTTTGATTTGCATTTCTCTGATGGCCAGTGATGATGAGCATTTTTTCATGTGTCTGTTGGCTGTATGAATGTCTTCTTTTGAGAAGTGTCTGTTCATATCCTTTGCCCACTTTTTGATGGGGTTGTTTTGTTTTGTTTTGTTTTGTAAATTTGTTTGAGTTCTTTATAGGTTCTGGATATTAGCCCTTTGTCAGATGAGTAGATTGCAAAAATTTTCTCCTATTCTGTAGGTTGCCTGTTCACTCTGATGGTAGTTTTGCTGTGCAGAAGCTCTTTAGTTTAATTAGATCCCATTTGTCAATTTTGGCTTTTGTTGCCTTTGCTTTTGGTGTTTTAGACATGAAGTCCTTGCCCATGCCTATGTCCTGAATGGTATTACCCAGGTTTTCTTCTAGGGTTTTTATGGTTTTAGGTCTAACATTTAAGTCTCTAATCCATCTTGAATTAATTTGCATATAAGGAGTAAGGAAAGGATCCAGTTTCAGCTTTCTACTATGGCTAGCCAATTTTCCCAGCACCATTTATTAAATAGGGAATCCTTTCCCCATTTCTTGTTTTTGTCAGGTTTGTCAAAGATCAGATGGCTTTTGATGTGTGGTATTATTCCTGAGGGCTCTGTTCTGTTTCATTGGTCTATATCTCTGTTTTGGTACCAATATCATGCAGTTTTGGTTACTGTAGCCTTGTAGTATAGTTTGAAGTCAAGTAGCGTGATGCCTCCAGCTTTGTTCTTTTGGCTTAGGATTGTCTTGGCAATGCGGGGTCTTTTTTGGTTCCATATGAACTTTAAAGCTGTTTTTTCTAATTCTGTGAAGAAACTCATTGGTAGCTTAATGGGGATGGCATTGAATTTATAAATTACTTTGGGCAGTATGGCCATTTTCACGATATTGATTCTTCCTATCCATGAGCATGGTATATTCTTCCATTTGTTTGTGTCCTCTTTTATTTCACTGAGCAGTGGTTTGTAGTTCTCCTTGAAGAGGTCCTTTACATCCCTTGTAAGTTGGATTCCTAGGTATTTTATTCTCTTTGAAGCTATTGTGAATGGGAGTTCATTCATGATTTGGTTCTCTGTTTGTCTGTTATTGGTGTATAAGAATGCTTGTGATTTTTGCACTTTGATTTTGTATCCTGAGACTTTGCTGAAGTGTCTTATCAGCTTAAGGAGATTTTTGGGCTGAGACGATGGGGTTTTCTAAATATACAATCATGTCATCTGCAAACAGGGACAATTTGACTTCTTCTTTTCCTAACTGAATATCTTTATTTCCTTCTCTTGCCTGATTGCCCTAGCCAGAACTTCCAACACTATGTTGAATAGGAGTGGTGAGAGAGGGCATCCCTGTCTTGTGCCAGTTTTCAAAGGGAATTTTTCCAGTTTTTGCCCATTCAGTGTGATATTGGCTGTGGGTTTGTCATAAATAGCTCTTATTATTTTGAGGTGCTTTCCATCAATACCAAATTTATTGAGACTTTTTAGCATGAAAGGCTGTTGAATTTTGTTGAAGACCTTTTCTGCATCTATTGAGATAATCATGTGGTTTTTGTCTTTGGTTCTGTTTATATGCTGGATTACATTTATTGATTTGCATTTGTTGAACCAGCCTTGCATCCCAGGATGAAGCCCACTTGATCATGGTGGATAAGCTTTTTGATGTGCTGCTGGATTCGTTTTGCCAGTATTTTACTGAGGATTTTTACATCAATGTTCATCAGGGATATTGGTCTAAAATTCTCTTTTTTTGTT
>NC_045435.1:160917721-160936728 GCF_002776525.5 Piliocolobus tephrosceles | reverse complement strand
TTGTTTCCTGATTTTTTAATGATTGCCATTCTAACTGGTGTGAGATGATATCTCATTGTGGTTTTGATTTGCATTTCTCTGATGGCCAGTGATGATGAGCATTTTTTCATGTGTCTGTTGGCTGTATGAATGTCTTCTTTTGAGAAGTGTCTGTTCATATCCTTTGCCCACTTTTTGATGGGGTTGTTTTGTTTTGTTTTGTTTTGTAAATTTGTTTGAGTTCTTTATAGGTTCTGGATATTAGCCCTTTGTCAGATGAGTAGATTGCAAAAATTTTCTCCTATTCTGTAGGTTGCCTGTTCACTCTGATGGTAGTTTTGCTGTGCAGAAGCTCTTTAGTTTAATTAGATCCCATTTGTCAATTTTGGCTTTTGTTGCCTTTGCTTTTGGTGTTTTAGACATGAAGTCCTTGCCCATGCCTATGTCCTGAATGGTATTACCCAGGTTTTCTTCTAGGGTTTTTATGGTTTTAGGTCTAACATTTAAGTCTCTAATCCATCTTGAATTAATTTTCATATAAGGAGTAAGGAAAGGATCCAGTTTCAGCTTTCTACTATGGCTAGCCAATTTTCCCAGCACCATTTATTAAATAGGGAATCCTTTCCCCATTTCTTGTTTTTGTCAGGTTTGTCAAAGATCAGATGGCTTTTGATGTGTGGTATTATTCCTGAGGGCTCTGTTCTGTTTCATTGGTCTATATCTCTGTTTTGGTACCAATATCATGCAGTTTTGGTTACTGTAGCCTTGTAGTATAGTTTGAAGTCAAGTAGCGTGATGCCTCCAGCTTTGTTCTTTTGGCTTAGGATTGTCTTGGCAATGCGGGGTCTTTTTTGGTTCCATATGAACTTTAAAGCTGTTTTTTCTAATTCTGTGAAGAAACTCATTGGTAGCTTAATGGGGATGGCATTGAATTTATAAATTACTTTGGGCAGTATGGCCATTTTCACGATATTGATTCTTCCTATCCATGAGCATGGTATATTCTTCCATTTGTTTGTGTCCTCTTTTATTTCACTGAGCAGTGGTTTGTAGTTCTCCTTGAAGAGGTCCTTTACATCCCTTGTAAGTTGGATTCCTAGGTATTTTATTCTCTTTGAAGCTATTGTGAATGGGAGTTCATTCATGATTTGGTTCTCTGTTTGTCTGTTATTGGTGTATAAGAATGCTTGTGATTTTTGCACTTTGATTTTGTATCCTGAGACTTTGCTGAAGTGTCTTATCAGCTTAAGGAGATTTTGGGCTGAGACGATGGGGTTTTCTAAATATACAATCATGTCATCTGCAAACAGGGACAATTTGACTTCTTCTTTTCCTAACTGAATATCTTTATTTCCTTCTCTTGCCTGATTGCCCTAGCCAGAACTTCCAACACTATGTTGAATAGGAGTGGTGAGAGAGGGCATCCCTGTCTTGTGCCAGTTTTCAAAGGGAATTTTTCCAGTTTTTGCCCATTCAGTGTGATATTGGCTGTGGGTTTGTCATAAATAGCTCTTATTATTTTGAGGTGCTTTCCATCAATACCAAATTTATTGAGACTTTTTAGCATGAAAGGCTGTTGAATTTTGTTGAAGACCTTTTCTGCATCTATTGAGATAATCATATGGTTTTTGTCTTTGGTTCTGTTTATATGCTGGATTACATTTATTGATTTGCATTTGTTGAACCAGCCTTGCATCCCAGGATGAAGCCCACTTGATCATGGTGGATAAGCTTTTTGATGTGCTGCTGGATTCGTTTTGCCAGTATTTTACTGAGGATTTTTACATCAATGTTCATCAGGGATATTGGTCTAAAATTCTCTTTTTTTGTTGTATCTCTGGGCAAGCTTTGGTGTCAGGATGATGTTGGCCTCATAAAATGAGTTAGGGAGAATTCTCTCTTTTTCTATTGATTGGAATAGTTTCAGAAGGAATGGTATCAACTCCTCCTTGTACCTCTGGTAGAATTCGGCTGTGAATCTGTCTGGTCCTGGGCTTTTTTGGTTGGTAGGCTATTAATTATTGCCTCAATTTCAGAGGCTGCTATTGGTCTATTCAGGGATTCAACTTCTTCTTGGTTTAGTCTTGGGAGAGTGTGGAGAGTGTACGTGTCCAGGAAATTATCCATTTCTTCTAGGTTTTCTAGTTTATTTGCATAGAGATGTTTGTAGTATTCTCTGATGGTAGTTTCTATTTCTGTGGGTTGGTGGTGATATCCCATTTATCATTTTGTATTGCATCTATTTCATTCCTCTCTTTTCTTCTTCATTAGTCATGCTAGCAGTCTTTCAACTTTGTTGATCTTTTCAAAAAACCAGCTCCTGGATTCATTGATTTATTGGAGGGTTTTTTGTGTCTCTATCTCCTTCAGTTCTGCTCTGATCTTAGTTATTTCTTGCCTTCTGCTAGCTTTTGAATGTGTTTGCTCTTGCTTCTCTAGTTCTTTTAATTGTCATATTAGGGTGTCAATTTTAGAGCTTTCCTGCTTTCTCTTGTGGGCATTTAGTGCTATAAATTTCCCTCTACACACTACTTTAAAAGGGTCCCAGAGATTCTGGTATGTTGTATCTTTGTTCTCATTGGTTTCAAAGAACATCTTTATTTCTGCCTTCATTTCGTTATGTACCCAGTAGTCATTCAGGAGCAGGTTGTTCAGTTTCCATGTAATTGAGTGGTTTTGATTGAGTTTCTTAGTCCTGAGTTCTAGTTTGATTGCACTGTGGTCAGAGAGACAGTTTGTTATAATTTCTGTTGTTTTACATTTGCTGAGGAGTGCTTTACTTCCAACTATGTGGTCAATTTTGGAATAAGTGTGACGTGGTGCTGAGAAGAATGTATATTCTGTTGATTTGGGGTGGAGAGTTCTGTAGATGTCTATTAGGTCTGCTTGGTACAGAGTTGAGTTCAATTCCTGGATATCCTTGTTAACTTTCTGTCTCGATGATCTGTCTAATGTTGACATTGGGATGTTAAAGTCTCCCATTATTATTGTATGGGAGTCTAAGTCTCTTTGTAAGTCTCTAAGGACTTGCTTTATGAATCCGGGTGCTCCTGTATTGGGTGCATATATATTTAGGATAGTTAACTCTTCCTGGTGAGTTGATCCCTTTACCATTTTGTAATGGCCTTCTTTGTCTCTTTTGATCTTTGATGGTTTAAAGTCTGTTTTTTCAGAGACTAGGACTGCTTTTTTTTGTTTTCCATTTGCTTGGTAGATTTTGCTTTATTTTGAGCCTATGTGTGTCTCTGCATGTGTGATGGGTCTCCTAAATACAGCATACTGATGGGTCTTGACTCTTTATCCAATTTGCCAGTCTGTGTCTTTTAATTGGACCATTTAGTCCATTTACATTTAAGGTTAATATTGTTTTGTGTGAACTTGATCCTGTCATTATGATATTAGCTGGTTATTTTGCTCACTAGTTGATGCAATTTCTTCCTAGCATCGATGGATGTTACATTTTGACATGTTTTTGCAATGGCTGGTACCGGTTGTTCCTTTCCATGTTTTTTTTTTTTTTTTTTTTTTTGGGGCGGGGTGTTACGGTGTCTTGCTCGGTCTCCTGAGCTGGAGTGCAGTGGCCGGATCTCAGCTCACTGCAAGCTCCACCTCCCGGGTTTACACCATTCTCCTGCCTCAGCCTCCCGAGTAGCTGGGACTACAGGTGCCCGCCACCTCGCCCGGCTAGTTTTTTGTATTTTTAGTAGAGACGGGGTTTCACCGTTTTAGCCAGGATGGTCTCGATCTCCTGACCTCGTGGTCCACCCGTCTCGGCCTCCCAAAGTGCTGGGATTACAGGCTTGAGCCACCGCGCCCAGCCTTCTTTCCATCTTTAGTGCTTCCTTCAGGATCTCTTGTAGGGCAGGCCTGGTGGTGACAAAATCTCTAAGAGTTTGCTTGTCTATAAAAGATTGTATTTCTCCTTCACTTATGAAACTTTGTTTGGCCGGATATGAAATTCTGGGTTTAAAATTCTTCTCTTTAAGAATGTTGAATATTGGCCCCCACTCTCTTCTGGCTTGGAGAGTTTCTGCTGAGAGATCTGCTGTTAGTCTGATGGGTTTCCCTTTGTGTGTAACCCGACCTTTCTCTCTGGCTGCCCTTAACATTTTTTCCTTCGTTTCAACTTTGGTGAATCTGGCAATTATGTGTCTTGGAGTTGCTCTTCTCGAGGAGTATCTTTGTGGCATTCTCTGTGTTTCCTGAATTTGAATGTTGGCCTGCCTTACTAGGTTGGGGAAGTTCTCCTGGATGATATTCTGAAGAGTGTTTTCCACCTTGGTTCCATTTTCCCTGTCACTTTCAGGCACCCCAATCAGACGTAGATTTGGTGTTTTCACATAATTCCATATTTCTTGGAGGCTTTGTTCATTTCTTTTTACTCTTTTTTCTCTACACTTCTCTTCTTGCTTCATTTCATTCATTTGATCTTCAATTGCTGATACTCTTTCTTCCAGTTGATGGAGTCGGTTACTGAAGCTTGTGTGTTTGTTATGTAGTTCTTGTGTTACAGTTTTCATCTCTATCAGTTCTTTTAAGGTTTTCTCTGCATTGATTATTCTAGTTATCCATTCATCCATTCTTTTTTCAAGGTTTTTAGTTTCTTTGTGCTGGTTACGTGGTTCCTCCTTTAGCTCTGGAAGTTTGATCGACTGAAGCCTTCTTCTCTCGACTCGTCAAAGTCATTCTCTGTACAGCTTTGTTCCATTGTTGGCGATGAGTTGCGTTCCTTTGGAGGGGGAGATGTGCTCTCATTTTTTAAATTTCCAGCTTTTCTGCACTGCTTTTTCCCTATCTTTGTGGTTTTATCCGCCTTTGGTCTTTGATGATGGTGATGTACTGATGGGGTTTTGGTGTGGGTGTCCTTTGTGTTTGCTAGCTTTCCTTCTAACAGTCAGGACCCTCAGCTGTAGGTCTGTTGGAGTTTGCTTGAGGTCCACTCCAGACCCTGTTTGCCTGGGTATCAGCCGTGGAGGCTGCAGAAGATAGAATATTGCTGAACAGCGAGTGTTGCTGTCTGATTCTTGCTCTGGAAGCTTCGTCTCAAGGGTGTACCCTGCCATGTGAGGTGTTGGTCAGCACCTAGTGGGGGATGTCTCCCAGTTAGGCTACTCGGGGCTCAGGGACCCATTTGAGCAGGCAGTCTGTCCGTTCTCAGATCTCAACCTCCGTGCTGGAAGATCCACTGCTCTCTTCAAAGTTGTCAGACAGGAGCATTTACCTCTGCTGAGGTTTCTGCTGCTTTTTGTTTAGCTATGCCCTGTCCCCAGAGGAGGAGTCTACAGAGGCAGGCTGGCCTCCTTGAGCTGTGGTGGGCTTCACCCAGTTCGAGCTTCCCTGTGTCTTTGTTTACCTACTTAAGCCTCAGCAATGGCATGCGCCCCTCCCCCAGCCTTGCTGCTGCCTTGCAGTTAGATCTCAGACTGCTGTGCTAGCAATGAGGAAGGCTCCGTGGGTGTGGGACCTTCTGGGCCAGGTGTGCGATATAATTTGGTGTGCCGTTTGCTAAGACCCTTGGTAAAGCACAGTATTAGGGTGGGAGTTACCTGGTTTTCCAGGTGTTGTGTGTCTCAATTTCCCTTGGCTAGGAAAAGGAATCCCCTTTCCCCTTGTGCTTCCCAGGTGAGGTGATGCCTCGCCCTGCTTCAGCTCTTGCTGGTCCACTGCAGACCAGTGCCAAGTGTCCGACACGCCCCAGTGAGATGAACTCGGTACCTCAGTTATTGTGGCACTATTTACAATAGCAAAGACTTGGAATCAACCCAAATGTCCACCTGTGACAGACTGGATTAAGAAAATGTGGCACATATACACCATGGAATATTATGCAGCCATAAAAAAGGATGGCTGCGTCCTTCGTAGGGACATGGATGCAGCTGGAAACCATCATTCTTAGCAAACTATCACAAGAAGAGGAAACCAAACACCGCATGTTCTCACTCATAGGTGGTAATTTGCTTTCTGGGAAACTGCTTTGCTTTCCAGGAAACTGCTTTGCTTTCCAGGAAGCTGATTTGCTTTCTAGGATGCTGCTTTGCTTTCCAGGAAAGCAGGGCGAGTATTAAATGACCATCGAGTAGGCCAGGCTAGGAGCAAAACTGCACATTTATTTTTGGTCCCCCAGCTTCAGGAAAGAAGGTGTGGGGGAGGGGTGAGGTCCGTCGGTCTCCGGCAGGGGAGACCGGGGGAGTCACCCGGTGGAGCTCTCGGGCAGAGTTCCTACAGTCCTGACAGGAGTGAGGGCTGAGGAAGTGCGCTCTGGCGTTCTCGGACGAGGTTCCTGGGTCCCACGTATGAGGAGGGGCCGAGGAAGTTCGTGCCGGCGCTCTCGGGCGAGGTTCCTGGGTCCCGCGCACAAGGAGGGGCCAAGGAAGTTCGTACCGCGTGCCCGCCGGGAGCGGCTTTTATGTCCTGGGCCCAGAAGTGGGAGGGCAGTGGGCGGGACATAGGCGGGTCGGGGGCGGGGCGGTAGGTGTGGCTAGGCGGGTTCTGGTTTTTCTCCGTCGGAGGTCGGGTTGCGCCTGCGCAGTCGACCTGTGTCTCTCCTGGGCGCGGGAAAGCTGATGGTGAAGAAGCCGGAACTGCGCCATCTTGCCTTCGTTCGTCCAAACAGTCCAACCTTTTATTGATAATAGTGATAAGGGGCGCCGTGGTCTGTCTGCCTACTTCCTGCTGTTAAGGGACGTAGTTAAGGTTGGGGTCTATGGTTGGCATTTGGACGTATGATTGAAGAGGCATCTGGTTGAAGGTGACGCGCCTGATCTCTTGAAATTTGGCTCGGAGAAATTTGATTAAAACAGGAGCGAGACATAAGACAAAACAGAGGATTAGTATGGGAATTAGGAATGGGCTATATAGAGTATGGCGAGAAATTGGGATGAGCGTAAGAGGTCAGGGAACATGTGGTGGTTGGGAGAGTTTGGTGAATTTTAGACAGGTCGTGGTAAGTCTAGTAGATGCCCACTGATTGTCTTCTGTGGGGGCCTTTTTAAATTGTGTTATATGGACCCAGTGCGTGTGTCCTAGAAGTTTGGCTGCTGTGTATGTAGATAGGAGGACAGTATAGGGACCTTTCCACCTGGGTTGAAGATCTTTGGCTTGGATATTTTTTAAGTATACTTGGTCTCCTGGGCTGAGAGAGAGATGTGGGCTATAGGTGTCTGTTGGAGAGGGGTGTGCTAGTTCTGCATGTTGTCTCAGGAGTTGTCTCAAGAGGGTGAGGTATGGGAGATAAGTTGCCAGTGGGGAAGAAAGGGTGGGTAACTGCTGGAGGGTGAGGGGTCGGCCATATGGACTGAGGCCTGTCGGACTCCGTGGGGCTGCTTGCAGCCGGGTTAGGGCCAGGGGAAGGAGAGTTACCCACGATTGTCGAGTCTCAAGGGAGAGTTTGGTGAGCTGTTGTTTGATGAGTCCGTTAGCCTTTTCTACCTTACCAGAAGACTGAGGTCTATAAGGAATGTGGAGTTTCCAGGTGATGTGTAGGAGGGCTGCCACCTGTTGGACTACCTTGGAGATGAATGCTGGGCCATTGTCAGACTGAAGAGTGAGTGGGAGGCCAAACCTAGGAATAATGTGTTCAGTGAGTATGGAGGCAACTATACTGGCGATTTCTTCTGTAGTAGGATAGGCTTCTATTCATCCTGAAAAAGTATCAACGAGGGTTAAGAGATATTTGAATTTTTTATGTTGTGGCATATGTGTGAAATCAATTTGCCAGTCTTCGCCTGGTTGGTGTCCTCTGAGTTGGTGGCTGGGATGGGGATTACGCAATGCACCTTGAGGATTTGTCTTTAGGCAGATAGGGCACTGCTGGTTGATTGTAAGTAAGTGTTTTTGTAGTGCTGGACAGTGGAGGAGGGGATTTAGAAAATTGTATAAGGCTTTGGGTCCTATATGTAAAGAATTATGTATGTCTGTTAGAATCTTATGGAGTTGTGTTTTAGGAATAACTAATTTGTTATCAATATATATCCAGTCATCTGAAGTTAGTTTGGCTGTTGGATTTTGTAATAGTTTGGCCTTTTCCTCTTGGGTGTAAATAGGGGTATATTGAGGAGAGAGAAAACAAATAGAGGGAAGCGTGGGGGTGGAGAATCCAGCCCCGATTTGGCAGTGGTGTCGGCAAAACTATTGCCAGCTGCCACCGGGTTAGATGGAGTTTGGTGGCCTCTACAATGTATAATGGCTACCTTGGAAGGTGCCAACAGTGCATCTAGTAGTTTGAGTATTTGTTTTTTGTTGGTAATAGGGGTACCGCAGGTGGTTAAAAACCCTCTCTCTTTCCAGATGACTGAATGGGTGTATGCAATTTGGAAAGCATATTTAGAATCTGTGTATATGTTTACTGTTTTTCCTTTTGATAGGAGGAGTGCCTTGGTTAGTGCAGTGAGTTCTGCCTGCTGTGATGTGGTCCCTTGTGGTAGGGGTTTTGCCTCTAAAACTGTGGAGGAGGTAACTACTGCATATCTTGCCTGTTTCCTTGAGGGTTGATAAAGGAGCTGCCATCCACAAATAGGGTTAGTTGTGCATTCTGAAGGGGCTGATCATGCAAGTGTAGGTGGCTGGGGGGGTTGAGCCTCCAGGACCTCAGGACAAGAATGTTTAGTATGAGGTGGTTTGAGAGGGTCTGGCAGTAAAGTGGCTGGATTTAGAGAGGAGCAAACTTCTAAAGTAACAGTGGGGTCTTCTATGAATAAGAGATGGAAAAGTTGGAGCCGGGATGGAGTTAAGTGGCTAATACTTTTATGAGAGATAAGATCTTGAAGGCGGTGTGTGGAGAGGACTGTTAGATTACTGCCTCTAATGAGCTTTTTCGCTTCCTGGGTCAGGCAGGCTGCCGCTGCCAACGCACGCAGACAGGGTTGCCAGCCTTGTACAGTTGGGTCTAGTTGTTTGGATAGATAGGCCACAGGGCGGTGGGTGCTGCTGACAGGCTGGGCTAAGAGACCAACTGCCACTTTCTGCCTTTCATCTGTAAAGAGTTGGAAGGGACGCTGGAAATCAGGCAGTGAGAGAGTGGGTTGTAAGAGAATGCAAGCTTTTAAGTGGGTGAAATGAGTTGAGATTAACTTGGGGTTGGACAAAGGCCCATGTGGGGTTTCTTTAACTGCGGTGTATAAAGGTTTGGCTAAGATTCCAAAATTGGGGATCCAGTGTCTGAAAAAGCCTATTAGACCTAAGAAGGATTGAACTTCTTTTGCATCTTGAGGGGGAAGAAGGTTTCGTATTAGGGCCACACGGTCGGTCGTTAGTGACTGGGTTGTTGGGGTGATTTCAATTCCCAAGTATGTGACAGTTTGACGAGAAATTTGGGCCTTGTGTTTAGATACCCTATAAACTAGTAAGCCTAAATGGTTGAGGAGAGTTGCAGTGTCTAGAAGAGAGTCTTGTTTGGTAGGGCTACAGATTAGGAGATCATCTACATACTGCAGAACTTTGCTATTGGTGAGGGGGCAGGGGGCCAGGTCTCTTGCTAAGGCCTGACCGAAGAAGTGGGGGTTGTCCCGGAACCCTTGTGGGAGGACTGTCCACGTCAGTTGAGTGGAGGTGTGTGTGTCTGGGTCTTCCCATGTGAAAGCAAAAAGGAACTGGCAGTCTGTGTGTAGGGGTATGGTAAAGAAAGCATCCTTAAGGTCTAGCACAGTAAAATAAGTAGAATTGGTGGGGATATGGGACAGAAGGGTGTAAGGGTTGGGAACTACAGGGTGTGTTGGACGGATAGCCTCATTGACTAGCCGAAGATCCTGTACTAACCTACACGTTCCGTCTGCCTTTTTGACTGGAAGTATTGGAGTATTACAGGGGGAATGGGTGCGTACAAGAATATGTTGGCTAAGTAGCTGCGTGATAATTGGCTTTAAACCCTGTAGATGTGTCGGAGAGAGAATTGGGGGCGGTTTGGGAAACGAGTGGGGTCTTTGAGCTTGACAAGAACTGGTGGGTGGTGGGCCGCTATGACCGGGATGGAAGTGTCCCACACTTGAGGGTGTACAAAAATTGGGAAGATGGGGGGTGGGGATGGCATAGGAGGAACATGTGCACATGCACAAAGCATGAACAACAGGTCATGAGGGGATTGAAGGGGAGTAGATGAGGTGGTGGGAATGGATATGGAGGCCCTTAAGGTGCTCAGGATGTCTCGGCCTAATAAGGGGGTAGGGCATGAGGGTATAATGAGGAACGAGTGCGCAAAATAGTTGATGGCCAGGCAGCAATTAAGGAGGGGAGTTTTTCGTGGAGTGGATGGCTTTCCGTTTACTCCTACTACGGAGATATTGGATGGAAGGCTAGGTCCAGAGAAGGATGGCAAAACAGAATAGGTAGCCCCGCTGTCGATCAAAAAATTAGTTGTCTTACCTGCTACCAGGAGAGTTACCCGCGGCTCGGCGAGGGTGATGGGGGTCCCCGAGTCTTGGCACCTTCAGTTGTCGTCGTCCAGATGTAGGAGCTGGAAGCTCCCAGGATCCTGGGAAAGGGGGTTACGTCGAGACGTGGCACCTGTTCTCAGGGTGGGGCAGTCAGACTTCCAGTGTCCTTCCTGTTGGCAAGCAGGGCAGGGGGTTGCTGGTGGACAAGGGTTAGGACATTCGCTGGCCCAGTGTCCTGACGCCTTGCACTTATAGGAAGGCTGCATTGGAGCTCGGGGACCTTGTGGACACCTGTTGGCATAGTGTCCTGCCTTGCCGCACTTATAGCAGGCTCCTTTTTTAGTCTTGGAGTCTGCGGGGTGTGTGCTCTCTGATCTGGGGTTACGACTGGGTTGTAAAGCCGTCGCTAGGAGCTGCACTTTCTGTTTGAGGCGAGCCTGTCGCTGTGCCTCAGCCGTCTCCTCTGTGGAGTTATAGACTTTAAAGGCCAGTTTAACTAGGTCTTGTATTGGTGTCTCGGGACCATTTTCCACCTTTTGGAGTTTTTTGCGAATATGGGGAGCTGATTGGGAAATGAAATCAGATGCCTAAATAGTGGCCCCTGTGGGGGAGGCCGGATCTAGTCAGGTATATTGGGTTAGAGTCTCAGTTAGCCTATTTAGGAATGCGGCTGGATTTTCTTCCGGATTTTGAGAAATTTCTTTTAATTTGTTGAAATTTACGGCCTTGTTGGAAGCCATTTGCATACCAGCCAACAGGCACTGGACCATGATGTCTCTCCTACGATGCCCAGGCTGGCCTACCTGGTAGTCCCAGTCTGGGTCTGCCGAGGGGACTGCTTGCTTCCCTAGTGGAATGGTGGCGTCAGTTAAATGTTGTTGGTTGGCGTGCTGCCTGGCGGCCACTAGGATGCGCTCCTGCCTCTCAGGGTTTAGGGTAGAGGTTAGGATAACCTGGAGGTCATGCCAAGTTAAGTCATAGGCCTGACAAAGGTATCTAAATTCCTTTATGTATACAGTGGGATTAGCTGAGAAATCCCCTAAACGCTTCTCAATGTTGGAAGGGTCAGCCAGTGAGAAAGGGACATGTACTCTGACTACCCCCTCCACCCCAGCTACCTCCCACAAAGGCGCTAACAGTGTAGGAGGGTGTTGGGCAGGAGTGGGGGGTGCCAGCAGAGCACCTAGAGTGGGTGTGGGCAGAGATAGGGGACCGTAGGCGGCCGGCTGAGGACGTGGAAAGGGTCATGGGAGCGATCAGGCCACCAGTCGAGGAGGAAGGAAGAGGAGTCTGGGCAGGAAGGGAGGGGGTGGAGAGAGCGGGAAGAGAAGGAGGAGTATAGGGCGGGAGTGAGGGTGCGGGGGTGGAAGGAAACCCTAGGTCCTCCGGCTGAATGAAGAGGAATGAAGATTCCTCTTTTTCGGGTTTCTGTGAGCCAGCGTCCCTCGCTAGCATAACTTGGGCCAAAGATCACCAGCTACACAGATCAGGGCGAGAGCGTAGGTCCCAAAAACCTTGGATGTAATTGATTTCAGACCACTTGTCTAGTCGCTGGCAGAAATTGCTGAGGTCGGTTAAGACATTGTGGTCTAGGGTGCCCTCTGGTGGCCATTGAGACTGATTGTCTAGTTTGTATTGGGGCCACGCCACAGTGGAGAGGAAAATTAACCGCTTTCTTTTGAGGTCTTGTTGGAGTTGCAGAGTTTTTAGATTGGCTAGGAGGCACCCTAAAGGGGTGCTCTTTGGAAATTTGGACTGGGGGTTTCCCATTTGTTTCCTCTTTACTTGCACAATGGACACAATGGAAGTGGAAGTGGAAGTGGATCTCTGCCTGGCTTCAAAGCGTCCTTTGGAACCAGCAGAGACAGACTGGAGGCTCTTGGAGCCAAGGTGGAGATTACCTTCAGGCAGATGTCTCTGTCCTGAACGGGTCTCCCGAGCCACTTGGTGGCTCAAAAGTGGGCCTCGGACCTGCGCAGGAGTTTTGGCCGAGGGAGGTAAAGAGGAGACAAGGGCACTTACCCCAGAAAGGCCGTGAGAGTGAGGGAAGCGGGTCTCAGATCCTGGTCCGTCCGCGGTGTGGAAGCAGGAGGAGGTTCCTCAATCCTCAGAGGCCTGAGGAGAGGAGGGGTCTCCTCCCGGGCACCAGCTGATTTGCTTTCCGGGGAAACTGATTTGCTTTCCAGGAAACTGCTTTGCTTTCTAGGAAACTGATTTGCCTTCCAGGAAGCTGATTTGCTTTCTAGGAAGCTGCTTTGCTTTCCAGGAAACCAGGGCGAGTATTAAATGACCAGCAAGTAGGCCAGGCTAGGAGCAAAACTGCACATTTATTTTTGGTCCCCCAGCTTCAGGAAAGAAGGTGTGGGGGAGTGGTGAGGTCCGTCGGTCTCCCGCAGGGGAGGCCGGGGGAGTCACCCGGTGGAGCTCTCCGATGGAGTTCCTACAGTCCTGACAGGAGTGAGGGCTGAGGAAGTGCGCTCTGGCGTTCTTGGACGAGGTTCCCGGGTCCCCCGCGTATGAGGAGGGGCCAAGGAAGTTCCCAGGTTCCTGGGTCCCACGCACAAGGAGGGGCCAAGGAAGTTCGCACCGCGTGCCCGCCGGGAACGGCTTTTATGTCCTGGGCCCGGAAGTGGGAGGGCAGTGGGCGGGACATAGGCGGGTCGGGGGCGGGGCAGTAGGCGTGGCTAGGCGGGTTCCGGTTTCTCTCCATAGGAGGTCGGGTTGCGCCTGCACAGTCAACCTGTGTCTCTCTGGGGCGCGGGAAAGCTGATGGTGAAGAAGCCGGAGCTGCGCCATCTTGCCTCCCTTCGTCCAAACAGTTGGGAACTGAACAATGACATCACTTGGACTCGGGAAGGGGAACATCACACATCGGGGCCTATCATGGGGAGGGGGGAGGGATTGCATTGGGGAGTTATACCTGATATAAATGATGAATTGATGGGTGCTGACGAGTTGATGGGTGCAGCACACCAACATGGCACAAGTATACATATGTAACAAACCTGCATGTTATGCACATGTACCCTAGAACTTAAAGTATAATAAAAAAATAAATAAATAAATAAAAATTAAAAAAAAAAGAAAATGCAGAAATCACTGTCTTCTGTGTGGCTCATGCTGGGAGCTGGAGGCTGGAGCTGTTCCTATTCGGCCATCTTGGGCGTGCTCATGTTTATTCTTTATGTTTCTTCCTTTTGTCTTTTGATACTTTATTCTAGATATTTTCTTTTGGTTATTGTGTTTTTTAGTTTTAGAATTTCTGGTGTTTTTGCTTTGGTTTCCAGCTTTCTGCCGAAATTCTGTTTTGTGTCTCTGAATATATTAAGTTTACTTATTTTTAAAATCTGTGTCTGATTTTGGGAACAAGATAGAGGTGGTGGCTGCGTAATGTGAATACCCTAGATGCTACTGAATTGTTCACTTTAAAATCGTTAATTTTATGTTATGTGAACTTCACCTCAATTTTTAAAAGTCAATATGTCTGATAATTTGACTCTGGTTCTCAGTGGATTATTTTTTATAGCCTGTTGTTTTTGTAGATTTCCTTTTATGCTGTTTTTACATCCTGGTGTGCCTGATTGTTTTTTACTGAGCGCTGAGCTTTGTATAGGAACCGCTGTAGAAGTAAGTTGAGGTCTGCTGTGGTGTTATTTTACCCTAGAGGTAATCATGATTGCTTCTGGTAGACATCTAGGTGTACTAGTAATCTGGGATCATCTTAATCCAGCTTTAGAGATTGTGATGATTTGAAATATACCTCAGTCCCAAAGAAAACTAGTATATTTCTAGTTCATCATTATTCCTAGGGTGTAGTGTGAAAAGTTTCCTAGGACCTTCCCTTCTGTTAGGCCTTCGTGTCTAATTTTTCTTTCATATCCTTGCCAGGCGTAAGTGAAAATATCTCTGGTCACCTTCTTAGCTTCTGACACCTTTTCAGGTGTCTGAAAACACACTTGTGGGAAATGTGGCTCCAAAAGCTAGACTCACTACTTTGGGTTTCCTTTTTCTTTTCTTTTCTTTCTTTTTTCTTTTTTTGTTTTGAGACAGTGTCTTGCTCCGTCTCTCAGCCTGGAGTGCAGTGGTGCAATCTCAGCTCACTGCAACCTCCACCTCCCATGTTCACGCGATTTGCCCACTTCAGCCTCCTGAGTAGCTGAAATTACAGGCGTGCACCAGCATACCCAGTTAATTTTTGTACTTTTAGTGGAAACAGGGTTTCACCATGTTGGCCAGGCTGGTCTCGAACTCCTGACCTCAGGTGATCCACCTGCCTCGGCCTCCCAAAATGCTGGGATTACAGGCATGAGCCACCGCACCTGGCTGGTTTTCCTTTTTCTCCAGTATCATGGCCCTGTAATTTTCATTTCCTTGTTAGCACTTTCAAACAGATTTAAAAATTTTTTTGATCATGTTTTTGAAGTTTTTCTCAGTAGGAGAATTGGTCTGAATTACCTAGTCTATTATTTACAGAACAGGAATTCTCTTTTACTTCCTTAAGAGCTAGAGTGCAGTGGTGCACTCCCGGGATCCCTCCTGGGATCAAGTGATCCTCTCACCTCAGTCACCTGAGTAGCTGGGATTACAGGTGTGTACCCAGCTAATTTTTGTATGTTTAGCTGGGCACTAAATTGTCTGTGTCTGATAATTCTAATGTTGGATGTTCTTTGTGAGCTTGATCTGTTATATCTTGTTTCTTTTATTATTATTTTTTAAAATTTCCATAGGCTTTGGGGGAACAGGTAGTTTTTGGTTACATTTATAATGTCTTTAGTGGTGATTTGTGAAATTTTGGTGCACCCATCACACAAGCAGTATACACTGAACCCAATTTGTAGTCTTTTATTCCTCACCCCCTTTTCACCCTTTGCCCCCTGAATTCCCAAAGTCCATTGTATCTTTGTTTTTTTTTTTTTGAAACGGAGTCTCACTCTGTCACGCAGGCTGGAGTGCAGTGGCATGATCTCAGCTTACTGCAACCTCTGCCTCTCGGGTTCAAGCAATTCTCCTGCCTCAGCCTCCTGAGTACCTGGGACTACAGGCTCCTGCCACCATGTCCAGCTAATTTTTTTTTTTTTTTGAGACGGAGTCTCGCTTTGTTGCCCAGGCTGGAGTGCAGTGGCACGATCTCGGCTCACTGCAAGCTCCGCCTCCCGGGTTCACACCATTCTCCTGCCTCAGACTCCGAGCAGCTGGGACTACAGGCACGCACCACCATGCCTGGCTAATTTTTTGTATTTTTTTTTTTTTTTTTTTTTTTTTTAGTAGAGATGGGGTTTCACCATGTTAGCCACGATGGTCTCGATCTCCTGACCTTGTGATCTGCCCGCCTTGGCCTCCCAAAGTGCTGGGATTACAGGCGTGAGCCACCGTGCCTGGGCATTTTTGTATTTTTAGTAGAGATGGAGTTTCGCCATGTTGGCCAGGATTGTCTCGATCTCCTGACCTTGTGATCCACCCACGTTGGCCTCCCAAAGTGTTGGGATTACAGGTGTGAGCCACCACGCCCAGCACGTTGTACAATTCTCATGCCTTTTCATTCTCATAGCTTAGCTCCCACTTATGAGTGAGAACATATGTTCAGTTTTCCATCCCTGAGTTACTTCACTTAGAATAATAGTCTACAATCCTGTCGAGATTGCTGTGAATGCCATTCATTCATTCATTTTTATGGCTGAGTAGTATTCCATCGTGTATGTATACCACAGTTTCTTTATGTACTTGTTGATTGATGGGTGTTTGGGCTGGTTCCACATTTTTGCAATTGTGAATTGTGCTTTTGTATAATGTTATACATTATATGTATTGTGTGTTTGTATAATGACTTCTTTTCCTCTGGGTAGATGCCCAGTAGTGGGATTGCTGTGTCAAATGGTAGTTCTACTTTTAGTTCTTCAGTGAATCTCCAGACTGTTTTCCATAGTGGTTGTACTAGTTTACATTCCAACCAGTAGTGTAGAAGTTTTCCTTTTTCACCACATCCACACCAACATCGGTTGTTTTTTGATTTTTTGATAATGGCCATTCTTGTGGGAGTGAGGTGGTATCACACTGTGGTTTTGATTTGCATTTCACTTACCATTGGTGATGTTGAGCATGTTTTCATGTGTTTGTTGGCCATTTGTATATCTTCTTTTGAGAATTCTCTATTCATATCCTTAGCTCACTTTTTGATGGGATTAGTTGGTTTTTCTTGCTAATTTGTTTGAGTTTCTTGTAGATTTTGGATATTACTCCTTTGTTGGATGTATAGATTGTGACCATTTTTTCTCACTCTGTGGGTTGTCTGTTTACTCGGCTGACTGTTCCTTTTCCCGTGCAAAAACTCTTTAATTAAGTCCCACCTACTTATCTTTGTGTTTCATTTGCTTTTGGGTCCTTGGTCATGAAATCTTTGCCTAATCCACTGTCTAGAAGGGTTTTTCCAATACTATTTTCTAGAATTTTTATAGTTCAGGTCTTCGATTTAAGTCATTTAAGTCCTTGATCCATCTTGAGTTGATTTTTTTTTTGAAATGGAGTCTCAATCTGTCACCCACACTGGAGTGCAATGGTACAGTCTCGGCTCACTGCAACCTCCACCTACTGGGTAGAAGTGATTCTCCTGCCTCAACCTCCCAAATAGGTGGGATTACAGGTGCCTGCCACCATGACCAGCTAATTTGTGTATTTTTAGTAGAGACACGGTTTCACAGTGTTCGCCAGGCTGGTCTTGAACTCTTGACTTCAGATGATCCACCTGCCTCGCAAAGTGCTGGGATTACAGGCTTGAACCACTGCATGCGGCCTTGAGTTGATTTTTTCATAAGGTCAGAGATGAGGATCCAATTTCATTCCTCTTCATGTGGCTTGCCAATTATCCCAGCACCATTTGCTGAATAGGATGTCCTTTGCCTACGTTATGTTTTTGTTTGCTATGTTGAAGATCAGTTGGCTGTAAGTATTTGGCTTTATTTCTGAGTTCTCTGTTCTATTCCATTGGTCTTTGTGCCTATTTTTATACCATGACGATGCTGTTTTTGTGACTATAGCATTATAGTATAGTTTGAAGTCAGATAATGTGATGCTCCAGATTTGTTCTTTTTGCTTAGTCTTGCTTTGGCTGTGTGAGCTCTTTTTTGGTTTCATGTGAATTTTAGGATTGTTTTTTCTAATTATGTGAAGAATGATGGTGGTATTTTGATGAGAATTGCATTGTATTTGTAGATTGCTTTTGGCAGTATGATAATTTCACAATAGTCATTCTACCCATCCATGAGCATTGGAGGTGTTTCCATTTGTTTGTGTTGTCAATGATCTTTTTTCAGCTGTGTTTTGTAGTTTTCCTTGTAAAGGTCTTTCACCTCCGTGGTTAGGTATATTCTTAAGTACTTTATTTTATTTTATTTTTGCAGCTGTTGTAAAAGGGGTTATTGATTTGATTCTCAGCTTGGTCACTCTTGGTGTAGAGCAGAGAGATACTGATTTGTGTACATTAATTTTGTATCCTGAAACTTTGCTGAATTCATTTATCAGTTCTGGGAGCTTTTTGGAAAAGTCTTTAGAGTTTTCTAGGTGTACAATCATATTGTCAGTGAACAGCAACAGTTCGACTTTCTGTTTACTGATTTGGGTGCCCTTTATTTCTTTCTCTTGTCTGATTGCTCTGACTAGAACTTCCAGTAGTAATGTTGAATAGAAGTGGTGAGAGTAGGCATCTTTGTCGTGTTCCAGTTCTCAATAGAAGTGGTGAGAGTAGGCATCCTTGTCTTGTTCCAGTTCCCAAAGGGAATGCTTTCATTATACTTTTCCAGTATTATGTTGGCTGTGGGTTTATCTTAATAAAAGATGACTTTTATTACTTTTTTTTTTAAATTTCAACTCTAAATAATTTTTATTTAAAATGTAATATACATAATTGCAATTTATATTTTTATTTTAAATATAGTTGATAATTATGAATATTAAGTTACATAAAGCTATGTAAAAACATAACTTTACATAATTTTTTTTTTTTATACTTTAAGTTCTAGGGTACATGTGCATAACGTGCAGGTTTGTTACACATGTATACATGTGCCATGTTGGTGTGCTGCACCTATCAACTCGTCAGCACCCATCAATTCATCATTTATATCAGGTATAACTCCCCAATGCAATCCCTCCCCCCTCCCCCTCCCCATGGTAGGCCCCATTGTGTGATGTTCCCCTTCCCGAGTCCAAGTGAGCTCATTGTTCAGTTCCCACCTATGAGTGAGAACATGCGGTGTTTGGTTTTCTCTTCTTGTGATAGTTTGCTAAGAATGATGGTTTCCAGCTGCATCCATGTCCCTACAAAGGACACAAACTCATCCTTTTTTATGGCTGCATAGTATTCCATGGTGTATATGTGCCACATATTCTTAATCCAGTCTGTCACTGATGGACATTTGGGTTGATTCCAAGTCTTTGGTATTGTGAATAGTGCCGCAATAAACATACGTGTGCATGTGTCTTTGTAGTAGCATAATTTATAATCCTTTGGGTATATACCAAGTAGAGGGATGGCTGGGTCATATGGTACATCTAGTTCTAGATCCTTGAGGAATCGCCATACTGTTTTCCATAATGGTGGAACTAGTTTACAATCCCACCAACAGTGTAAAAGTGTTCCTATTTCTCTACATCCTCTCCAACACCTGT
>NC_045435.1:160916725-160917711 GCF_002776525.5 Piliocolobus tephrosceles | reverse complement strand
ACAGTGTAAAAGTGTTCCTATTTCTCTACATCCTCTCCAACACCTGTTGTTTCCTGATTTTTTAATGATTGCCATTCTAACTGGTGTGAGATGGTATCTCATTGTGGTTTTGATTTGCATTTCTCTGATGGCGAGTGATGATGAGCATTTTTTCATGTGTCTGTTGGCTGTATGAATGTCTTCTTTTGAGAAATGTCTGTTCATATCCTTTCCCCACTTTTTGATGAGGTTGTTTGTTTTTTTCTTGTATATTTGTTTGAGTTCTTTGTAGATTCTGGAAATTAGCTCTTTGTCAGATGAGTAGATTGCCAAAATTTTCTCCCATTCTGTAGGTTGCCTGTTCACTCTGATGGTAGTTTCTTTTGCTGTGCAGAAGCTCTTTAGTTTAATTAGATCCCATTTGTCAATTTTGGCTTTTGCTGCCGTTACTTTTGGTGTTTTAGACATGAAGTCCTTGCCCATGCCTATGTCCTGAATGGTACTACCTAGATTTTCTTCTAGGGTTTTTATGGTATTAGGTCTAACATTTAAGTCTCCAATCCATCTTGAATTAATGTTCGTATAAGGAGTAAGGAAAGGATCCAGTTTCAGCTTTCTACTTATGGCTAGCCAATTTTCCCAGCACCATTTATTAAATAGGGAATCCTTTCCCCATTTCTTGTTTTTGTCAGGTTTGTCAAAGATCAGATGGTTGCAGATGTGTGGCATTATTTCTGAGGGCTCCGTTCTGTTCCATTGGTCTATATCTCTGTTTTGGTACCAGTACCATGCTGTTTTGGTTACTGTAGCCTTGTAGTATAGTTTGAAGTCAGGTAGCGTGACGCCTCCGGCTTTGTCCTTTTGACTTAGGATTGTCTTGGCAATGCAGGCTCTTTTTTGGTTCCATATGAACTTTAAAGCAGTTTTTTCCAATTCGGTGAAGAAACTCATTGGTAGCTTGATGGGGATGGCATTGAATCTATAAATAACCTTGGGCAGTATGGCCA
>NC_045435.1:160916276-160916625 GCF_002776525.5 Piliocolobus tephrosceles | reverse complement strand
TCATTGGTAGCTCGATGGGGATGGCATTGAATCTATAAATAACCTTGGGCAGTATGGCCATTTTCACGATATTGATTTTTCCTATCCATGAGCATGGTATGTTCTTCCATTTGTTTGTGTCCTCTTTTATTTCACTGAGCAGTGGTTTGTAGTTCTCCTTGAAGAGGTCGTTTGCATCCCTTGTAAGTTGGATTCCTAGGTATTTTATTCTCTTTGAAGCAATTGTGAATGGAAGTTCATTCCTGATTTGGCTCTCTGCTTGTCTGTTACTGGTGTATAAGAATGCTTGTGATTTTTGCACATTAATTTTGTATCCTGAGACTTTGCTGAAGTTGCTTATCAGCTTAAG
>NC_045435.1:160851401-160911276 GCF_002776525.5 Piliocolobus tephrosceles | reverse complement strand
TGGCTGGTACCGGTTGTTCCTTTCCATGTTTAGGGCTTCCTTCAGGGTCTCTTGTAAGGCAGGCCTGGTGGTGACAAAATCTCTAAGCATTTGCTTATCTGTAAAGAATTTTATTTCTCCTTCACTTATGAAACTTAGTTTGGCTGGATATGAAATTATGGGTTTAAAATTCTTTTCTTTAAGAACGTTGAATATTGGCCCCCACTCTCTTCTGGCTTGTAGAGTTTCTGCCGAGAGATCTGCTGTCAGTCTGATGGGCTTCCCTTTGTGGGGAACCCGACCTTTCTCTCTGGCTGCCCTTAAGATTTTTTCCTTCATTTCAACTTTGGTGAATCTGGCAATTATGTGTCTTGGAGTTGCTCTTCTGGAGGAGTATCTTTGTGGCGTTCCCTGTATTTCCTGAATTTGAATGTTGGCCTGCCCTGCTAGGTTGGGGAAGTTCTCCTGGATGATATCCTGTAGAGTGTTTTCCAATTTGGTTCCATTTTCCCCCTCACTTTCAGGCACCCCAATCAGACGTAGATTTGGTCTTTTGACATAATCCCATACTTCTTGCAGGCTTTGTTCATTTCTTTTTCTTCTTTTTTCTTTTGGTTTCTCTTCTCGCTTCATTTCATTCATTTGATCCTCCATCGCTGATACTCTTTCTTCCAGTTGATCGAGTCGGTTACTGAAGCTTGTGCATTTGTCACGTATTTCTCGTGTCATGGTTTTCATCTCTGTCATTTCGTTTATGACCTTCTCTGCATTAATTAGTCTAGCTGTCAATTCTTCCACTCTTTTTTCAAGATTTTTAGTTTCTTTGCGCTGGGTACGTAATTCCTCCTTTAGCTCTGAGAGGTTTGATGGACTGAAGCCTTCTTCTCTCATCTCATCAAAATCATTCTCTGACCAGCTTTGATCCGTTGCTGGCGATGGGCTGTGCTCCTTTGCAGGAGGAGATGCGCTCTTATTTTTTGAATTTCCAGCTTTTCTGCCCTGCTTTTTCCCCATCTTTGTGGTTTTATCTGTCTCTGGTCTTTGATGATGGTGGCGTACTGATGGGGTTTTGGTATAGGTGTCCCTCCTGTTTGATAGTTTTCCTTCTGACAGTCAGGACCCTCAGCTGTAGGTCTGTTGGAGATTGCTTGAGGTCCACTCCAGACCCTGTTTGCCTGGGTATCAGCAGCAGAGGTTGCAGAAGAGAGAATATTGCTGAACAGCGAGTGCACCTGTCTGATTCTTGCTTTGGAAGCTTCCTCTCAGGGGTGTACTCCACCCTGTGAGGTGTGGGGTGTCAGACTGCCCCTAGTGGGGGATGTCTCCCAGTTAGGCTACTCAGGGGTCAGTGACCCACTTGAGCAGGCAGACTGCCCCTTCTCAGATCTCAACCTCCGTGTTGGGAGATCCACTGCTCTCTTCAAAGCTGTCACACAGAGTCGTTTGCATCTGCACAGGCTTCTGCTCCTTTAGCTGAGCCCTGTCCCCAGAGGCGGAGTCTACAGAGACAGGCAAGTTTCCTTGAGCTGCTGTGAGCTCCACCCAGTTCGAGCTTCCCAGCGGCTTTATTTACCTACTTAAGCCTCAGCGATGGCGGGCGCCCCTCCCCCAGCCTCGCTGCTGCCTTGCGGTTAGATTGCTGCAGACTGCTGTGTTAGCAAGGAGGGAGGCTCCGTGGGTGTGGGACCCTCCCGGCCAGGTGTGGGATATATTCTCTGGTGTGCCGGTGTTACAGCGCAGTATTGGGGTGGGAGTTACCCGATTTTCCAGGTGTTGTGTGTCTCAGTTCCCCTGGCTAGGAAAAGGGACTCCCTTCCCCCTCGCACTTCACAGGTGAGGCGATGCCTCGCCCTGCTTCATCTCTCGCTGGTCAGGCTGCAGCAGCTGACCTGCACAGATTGTCCGGCACTCCCGAGTGAGATGACCCCAGTACCTCAGTTGAAAATGCAGAAATCACCGGTCTTCTGTGTCGCTCGCGCTGGGAGATGGAGACTGGAGCTGTTCCTATTCGGCCATCTTGCTCCGCCCCTCGACTTTTATTACTTTAAGGTATGTCCCTTGTACGCTGATTCTGCTGAGGGGTTTAATCACAAAGGGATGCTGGATGTGTTTTTTCTTCATATGGAGTCTCACTCTGTTGTCTGGGCTAGAGTACAGTGGCATGATCTTGGCTCACTGAAATCCCCGCCTCCCAGTTTCAAGTGATTCTCCTGCCTCAGCCTCATGAGTAGCTGGGATTACAGGCATGCACCACCATGCCTGTCTATTTTTTGTATTTTTAGTAGAAACAGGGTTTCACCATGTTGGCCAGGCTAGTCTTGAACTCCTGACCTCAGGTGATCCGCCCACCTCGGCCTCCCAACGTTTTGGGATTATAGGTGTGAGCTACCATGCTTGGCCTGGATTTTGTCAAATGCTTTTTCTGAGTTTATCAAGATGATCATGTGATTTTTATTTTAAATTCTGTTTATGTGGTGTATCACATTTATTGACTTTTGTATGTTAAACTGTCCCTGCATTCCTGGTATAAAACCCACTTGAACATGGTGGATTATCTTTTTCATATCCTGTTAAATTCATTTAGCTCATATTTTGTTAACAATTTTTGCATCTTACGTTCATCAGGGATATTTGTCTGTAGTTTTCTTTTTTTGTTATATATTTTCCTAGTTTTGGTATTAGAGTGATACTGGTTGTACAGAATGATTTAGGGAGGATTCCCTCTTTCTCTGTCTTTTGGAATGGTGTCAATAGGATTGACACTAATTCTTCTTTGAATGTCTGGTAGAATTCAGCTGTGAATCTGTGTGGTCCTGTACTTTTTTTTTTTTTTTTTTCTTTTTGAGATGGAGTCTCACTCTGTCACCCAGGCTGGAGTGCAGTGGTGTGACCTCAGCTCACTACAAGCTCCACCTTCAGGGTTCACCCCACTTTCCTGCCTCAGCCTCCCGAGTAGCTGGGACTACAGGCGCCCACTGCCACGCCTGGCTAATTTTTTTGTATTTTTATTAGAGACAGGGTTTCACCATGCTAGCCAGGATGGTCTCAATCTCCTGATCTTGTGATCCGCCCGCCTTGGCCTCCCAAAGTGCTGGGATTACAGGCATGAGCCACCAAGCCCGGCAGGTATTGTTTTTTTTAATTAGTATTTCATTCTCACTTCTTGTTATTGGTCTGTCTAAGGTTTCGAATTCTTCCTGATTTAATCTAGAAGTTGTATCTTTCTAAGAATTTATCCATCTCCTCTAGGTTTTCTAGTTTATGTGCATGCAAGTTTTGATGGTAGCCTTGAATGATCTTTTGTATTTCTGTGGTGTCAGTTGTGATATCTCCCATTTCACTTCTAATTCAGCGTATTTGGATCTTCTCTCTTCTTCTCTTGGTTAATCTTGCTAGTGATCTATCAATTTTATTTATCTTTTCATAGAATCAACTTTTTGTTTCATTTATCTTTTGTGTTTTGGTTTGTTTCAGTTTCATTTAGCTCTGCTCTGATCTTGGTTATTTCCTTTCTTCTGCTGGGTTTGGGTTAGGTTTGTTCTTGTTTCTCTAGTTCCTTGAGGTGTGACCTTAGATTGTCTATGTGTGTTCTTTCAGACATTTTGGTGTAAGCATTTAAGGCTATGAATTTTCCTCTTGGCACCACCTTTACTGTATCCCAGAGGTTTTGATAGGTTCTGGCACTGTATCACTCAGTTCAAAGAATTTTTAAATTTCCTTCTTGATTTCATTGTTGACCCAATGATCATTCAGGAGCAGGTTATTTAATTTCCATGTATTTGTATGGCTTTTAAGGTCCTTTTTGGAGTTGATTTTCAGTTTTATTCCACTGTGATCTGAGAGAGTAATTTCAATTTTCTTAAATTTTTTGAGACTTGTTTTGTGGCCTATCATATGGTCTATCTTGGAGAAAGTTCCATATGCTGATGAATAGAATGTATATTCTACAGTTGTTGGGTAGAATGTTTTGTAAATATCTGTTAAGTTTATTTGTTCCAGGGTATAGTTTAAATCCATTATTTCTTTGTTGATTTTCTGTCTTGATGACCTGTCTAGTGCTGTCAGTGGAGTATTGAAGTCCCCCACTATTACTGTGTTGCTGACTATCTCATTACTTAGGTCTAGTAGTAGTTGTTTCATAAATTTGGGAACACCAGGGTTAGGTGCATATATATTTAGGATTGTGATATTTTCCTGTTGGACAAGGCTTTCTATCATTATATATTGTCCTTGTTTGTCTTTTTAAACTGCTGTTACTTTAAAGTTTGTTTTGTTTGATATAAGAATAGCTAGTCCTACTCACTTTTGGTGTCCATTAGCATGGAATGTCTTTTTTCACCCTTTACCCAACATTTATGTGAGTCCTTGTATGTTAGGTGAGTGTCTTGAAGGCAGCAGATAATTGGTGAATTATGCAATTCTGTATCTTTTAAGTGGAGCATTTAGGCCATTTACATTCAACGTCAGTAGCGAGATGTGAGATACTATTCCATTCATTGTGCTATTTGTTGCCTGTATACTTTGTGTGTTTTTGTTTCTTTGTTTTTTGTTTTTGTTTTTGAGATGGAGTTTCGCTCTTGTCGCCCAGGCTGTAGTGCAGTGGCATGATCTCAGCTCACTGCAACCTCTGCATCCTGGGTTCAAGTGATTCTCCTGCCTCAGCCTCCTGAGTAGCTGGGACTACAGGCACATGCCACCACACCCAGCGAATTTTTGTATATTTAGTAGAGATGGGGTTTCACGATGTTGGCCAGGATGGTCTTCAACTCCTGACCTCAGGTGATCCACCTGCCTCGTTCTCCCAAAGTGCTGGGATTACAGGCATGAACCACTGTGCCCAGCCAGATTTTTTAATTGTATTTTTGTTTTATAGGTCCTGTGAGATTTATGCTTTGAAAAGGTTCTGTTTTGATGTCTTTTGAGGATTTGCTTAAAGATTTAGAGCTCTATTAGCAGTTCTTGTATTGCTGGCTTGGTAGTGGTGAATTCTCTCAGCATTTGTTTGTTTGAAAAAGACTGTATCTTTCCTTTGTTAAGCTTAGCTTCGCTGGATACAAAATTCTTGGCTAATAATTGTTTTGTTTAAGGAGGCTAAATTTACGGCTCCAGTCCCTTCTAGCTTATAGATTTTCAGCTGAGAAATCTGCTGTTAATCTGATAGATTTTCCTTTATAGTTACCTAGTGCTTTTGCCTCACAGCTCTTAAGATTCTTTCCTTTGTCTTGACTTTAAATAACCTGATGACAGTGTGCCTAGACGATGATCTTTTTGTGATGAATTTCTTTGAGCCTCTTGTATTTGAATGTCTATGTCTTTAGCAAGGCTGGGGAAGTTTTCCTCTATTATTCCCTCAGATATGCTTTCCAGACTTTTAAATTTCTCTTCTTCCTCAGGCACGACAACTATTCTTAGATTTGGTCGTTTAACATAATCCCAAACTTCTTGGAGACTTTGTTCATTTTCTTTTATTCTTTTTCTTTGTCATTATTGGATTGGGTTAATTCATAAACCTTGTCTATTCTTATGTTCTTTTTTTCTTTGTCATTGTTGGACTGAGTTAATTCATAAACCTTGTCTTCAAGCCCTGAAATTCTTTCTTCTGCTTGTTCGATTCTATTGCTGAGACTTTCCAGAACATTTTGCATTTCTCTTTGGCCTTTATTTCCGGAAGTTCTGATTGTTTTTTAATTTATGCAGTTGGCCAGGCACGGTGGCTCACGCCTGTAATCCCAGCACTTTGGGAGGCCGAGGCAGGTGGATCACCTGAGGTCGGGAGTTCGAGACCAGCCTGGCCAACATGGAGAAACCTTATCTCTACTAAAAATACAAAACTAGCCGGGAGTGGTGGCACATGCCTGTAATCCCAGCTACTCGGGATGCTGAGGCAGGAGAATCGCTTGAACCCAGGAGGTGGAGGTTGCAGTGGACTGAGATCATGCCATTGCACTCCAGCCTGGGTGACAAGAGTGAAACTCCATCTCAAAAAAACAAAAAAACAAAAAATGTATGCAATCTATTTCACTGAAGATTTCTCTCCTCATTTCTTGAATCATTTTTTGAATTTTTTAAAAGTTGGACTTCACCCTTCTCTGGTGCCTCCTTGATTAGCTTAATAATCAACCTTCTGAATTCTTTTCAGGTAAATCAGGGATTTCTTCTTGGTTTGGATCCATTGCTGGTGAGCTAGTAATTTTGGGGGAGTGTTAAAGGGCCTTGTTTTGTCATATTAGAATTCTTTTTCTGGTTCCTTCTCATTTGGGTAGGCTATGTCAGTGGGAAGATCTAGGGCTCAAAGCTGCTGTTCAGATTCTTTTGTACCACAGGGTGTTCCTTTGATGTAGTACTGTCTCCCTTTTCCCAGGGATGTGGCTTCCTGAGAGCTGAGCTATAATGATTGTTATTTCTCTTCTGGATCCGACCACCCAGCAGGGCTACCAGGCTCCAGGCTGGTACTGGGGGTTATCTGCACGGAGTCCTGTGATGTGAACCGTCTTCATGTTTCTCAGCAGTGGATACCAGCATCTGCTCTGGTGGAACTGGCATGGGAGTGAAATGGACTCTGTGAGGATTTTTAGTTTTGGTTGTTTAATGCACTATTTTTATGCTGGTTGACCTCCTGCCAGGAGGTGGCACATTCAAGAGAGCATCAGCTGTGGTAATATACTGGGGATCAGGCAGTAGGCAGGGCCCTAGAACTCCCAGGATAATATGCCTTTTGCCTTCAGCTACCAGAGTGGATAGAGAAGGACCATCAGGTTGGGGCAGGGTTAGGCTGTCTGAGCTCAGATTCTCCTTGGGCAGGGCTTGCTGCAGCTGTTGTGGGGCATGGGGGTATGGTTCCCGGGTCAATGGAGTTCTCTGTTCCTAGGAGGATTATGGTTGCCTCTTCTGTGTCATGCAGATTGTCAGGGAAGTTGGGGAAAGCAGGCAGTTATAGGCCTCGCCCAGCTCCCACACAACCCTAAAGGCCGGTCTCACTCCCATCATGCCCACTCCCCCCAGCCCAACAGCACCAAGTTTGTTTCTAGGCAGTGAGTGAGCAGAGCTGAGAATTTGCCTGAGGCTACCAGCCTCCCAGCTGAGAAAGCAAGAAGGGCTTCCGTGCCTCCCTGCTTGTCAAATCTGCACACTAGATTCATGCCCTTCCCCGAGTTTGGCCAGGAAGCTTCATGTCTGGTTGGAGTTGTTAGGAAGTTCATCTGGAGGTTTCCATCTCTGTGTGGTCTACTACCAGTTCCTCTGTCAGCCCTCCCAAAGGACCCCTGTGAGACAAGTCAGAAATGGCTTCCCAGAGGACCCAGAGTGCCCACAGGGCTTTTCCCATTCCTTCCTCTACCCGTTTATTTTGCTCAGCTCTCTAATTTGACTCACCTCCAGGTAAAGTCAAATCCTGTCCCATGAGCTAGACCTTCAGGTTCCCCAGTGAGGGTGTGGATTCATGGGTGGACAATCCCCCCTTTCCCACTTTCATAGCTCGGGCATTCACAATATTTGGGGTGTCTCCTAGGTCCTGCAGGAGCAGTCCACTTCTTTCAGAGGATCTGTGGATTTTCTCATCTTTTTTGGTGTATTCCTGTAGTAGTTTTGGAGCAAAAGTTCACGATGTGAGTCTCCACCCACTGCTTTGTTCGTCTGAGTGGGAATTTCAATCTAGTCCTGCCTCCTATCTGCCATTTTCCTGTAGAATTTCCATGTCTTGTTTCTTTAGGCTGTAGTTCATGGTGTCTTGTTTCCTTATGTGCCTGCTTATCTGCATATGCAGGGAATAGCATTTTAAAAAGTATTAATGGGAATTATTTGAAGCCTAAGATTAAGGCATCTTATTCCAAAGAGTGAGCTGGGTCACAACCTGGTTTCCAGTCTCCTGGATATAACCAGGGAAGCTCAAGCCAAAATCTCAGTTTAAGGATTTGGAGAAACGATAGTTTTATATATTGCATTTTACATAAAATCAAACTCCTATTTGGAGGAAGATGCTATGCACATACCATGATCTTAGAAAGGAAACCCAAAGAAGTGAGTTTAGCTTTGGGGGCTAAAGTTCTCCCAAGGGTGTTTTGGGATTTTTGAAAATTGAGATGATTATATGGCTTTTTTCCTTTATTGTGCTAATGTGATGTATTACATTGATTTATTTTTTTGTATGTTGAGCCATCTTTGCATTCCAAGGATAAATTCCATTTGGTTGTGGTATATAATCCTTTTAATATGCTGTTGAATTTGGCCTGCTGATATTTTGTTGAGGATTTTTACATTCATATTCACAATAGATATTCATCTGCAGTTTTCTTCTTTTTGTAGTATCTCTGGCTTTGGTATCAGGATAATGTTGGCCTGGTACAATGAATTAGGAGATACCCAACTGATTTTTGTATACAGTAGTTCCCCCTCATCCATGATTTTGCTTTTTGTGGTTTCAGTTCCCTGTGGTCAGTAAACTTGCAGTCTGAAAATATTAAATAGAAAATTCCAGAAATAAATAGTTCATAAGTTTAAACTTGTACACTATTCTGAGTAGCGTGATGAAATCTCACACAATCTTGTTCAGTCCCTTTCAGGACATGAATCATCCCTTTTCCACCTTATCCACACTGTATGTGCTACCTGCCCATTAGTCACTTGGTAACTGTCTTGGTTATCAGATCTACTGTCGCAGTATCACAGTACTTGTATTCAGGTAACCCTTATCTTACTTAATAATAGGCCCAAGGTGCAAGAGGAATGATGCTGGCAATTTGGATATGCCAAAGAGAAGCTGTGAAGTGCTTCCTTTAAGTAAAAAGGTGAAAGTTCTTGGCTTAATAAAGAAAGAAAAAAATTGCTGAGGTTGCTAAGATCTATGGTGAGAACGAATCTTCTATGTTATCCTGACAAAAGAAAAATAAATTAGTGCTAGTTTTGCTATCACACCTCAAACTGCAACTGTTATGGCCACAGTGAGTAATAGCGCAGTTAAGATGGAAAAGGCTATTAATTTGTTGGTGGAAGTCATAAGCAGAAACTCATAAACTCATAATTTCCAATTGATGGCAATTGGGTTCAGTACTATTTGAAGTTTTGCACATCCGCTGAGGGTCCTGGAATGTATCCCCCACGGATAAGGAGGACTGCTGTATTGCTTTTCTGTCCTACAGTTTTGCAAAACTCAATTTCTAGTTCTAGTTCATGGCTTAACCTGTAGAAACAGGTGGGACTGACACCCTCATCACTTGGCTGCAGAGGCCCTGCCTGGCTTCTAGGAAGGGGTGAGGCAGAGGATTCCTTCTGGCAGAGGATTCCTCCAGTAACCCATGGTACTGGAGTAGCCACAGGTCACATCCATTTTTTTATTTCATTTCAGTTTCGTTATTTTGATTTCATTTCATTTCATTTTTCATCTTATAAGATGAAATAGTACCAGAAGCTGAGAACCCTTTTTCCTCTGAGGGTTGCTAAGTCTCAGCAAACATTATACCATGGGCACATGAACATGTGCTTAGACATGGGTGTCTGTTCTGTGAGAGATTTGTGTCAGTATTGTACAGGCCGGGTAGGGAAAAGGGTTTTCAGTGAGTCTTTTTCATTTATGAAAAGTATATTAATAAGGGTGATAGTGTTTTTTGTTTTTTGTTTGTTTATTTGTTTTGAGATGGAGACTTGCTTTGTCACACAGGCTGGAATGCAGTGGCACCATCTCAGCTCACTGCAGCCTCCATCTCCTGCAATTCTTGTGCCTCAGCCTCCTGAGTAGCTGGGACTACAGGCACCCACCACCACGCCCAGCTAATTTTTGTATTTTCAGTAGAGACAGGTTTTCACCATATTGGCCAGGCTGATCTCGAACTCCTAACCTCAAGGGATCTGCCCGCCTCAGCCTCCCAAAGTGCTGGGATTATGGGCATAAGCCACCTTGTCTGGCTATGATAGTGCTTTTTGATAATGAGCTTTAAAAGGATACTGAGGGATGGAAGCTAGAGAATAAGGGGAAACCAGGCAAGTGATATCTTGCTGATGACAAGAGAATAAATTGTTGAAGATACATATTCCTTTGTATAAATCTTAGGGTACATACTGACTGTTTTTTATTGATACATATAGCTATATATATTTTCTATTGGGGGAACCTGCCCCCAGTATTTCAACATAGGTTCTTTCTATTTTCCCTAAGTGTCGGCTGGTCTGAGAAATAAAGAGTACCAAGAGAGGAATTTTACAGCTGGGCCTCTGGGGTGACATCACATATCAGTAGGTCTGTGATGTCCCCTGAGCCACAAAACCAGCAGGTTTTTATTAAGTACTTTAAAAGGGGAGGAGGTGTATGAACAGGGAGTAAGTCACAAAGATCACATGCTTTAAAGGGCAATAAAGATCACAAGGCAAAGGGCAAAGCAAAGATCACAAGGCAAAGGGCAAAATTAGAATTACTAATGAGGGTCTGTTTTCAGCTGTGCACATTTTGTCTTGATAAATATCTTAAACAACAGAAAACAGGATTCAAGAGCAGAGAACCAGTCTGACCTCAAATTTACCAGGCTGGAATTTCCCAATCCTAGTAAGCCTGAGGGTACTGCAGGAGACCAGGGCGTATTTCAGTCCTTATCTCAACCGCATAAGACAGACACTCCCAGAGCATCCATTTATAGACCTCCCCCAAGGAATGCATTCCTTCCCCAGGGTATTAATTATTAATATTCCTTGCTGGGAAAATAATTCAGTGATATCTCTCCTACTTGCACGTCCTTTTATAGGCTCTCTGCAAGAAGAAAAATATGGCTGTATTCTGCCTGACCCCGCAGGCAGTCAGACCTTACGGTTGTCCTTCCTTGTTCCCTGAAAATCGCTGTTATTCTGTTCTTTTTCAAGGTGCACTGATTTCATATTGTTCAAACACACGTTTTACAATCAGTTTGTACAATAGTGGCCCTGAGGTGACGTACATTCTCAGCTTATGAAGATAACAGGATTAAGAGATTAAAGTAAAGACAGGCATAAGAAATTATAAGAGATTTGGGAACTGATAAATGTCCATGAAATCTTCACAATTTTTGTTCAGAGATTGCAGTAAAGACAGGCGTAAGAAATTATGAAAGTATTAATTTGGGGAACTGATAAATGTCCATTAAATCTTCACAATTTATGTTCGTCTGATACGGCTCCAGCTGGTCCCTCTGTTTGGGGTCCCTGACTTCCCGCAACCATTTTCATGCTGCATGAGATATTTTGACATACTCATATAATATGTAATTATCAAATCAGGGTAAATGAGATATCTATCACCTCAAATATTTATGTTTTTTAATGTTGGAAACATTAGAATTCTTCTCTTCCAACTATTTTGAAATACATAATAGATTATCATTAACATGGTCAACCTACTGTACTGTCATACACTACATCTTATTCCTTCTATGTATCTGTATTGTTGTACCCATTAATAAACCTCTCTTCATTTCCCCATTCCCTCCTACTTTTTGTAGCCTCTGTTAACCACTGTTTTGCTCTGTCTTTCTGAGATGTGCTTTTTTGGTTTCCACATTTGAGTGAGAATGTGCAATAGTTGTCTTTCAGGGCCTGGCTTATTTCATTTAACGTAATGACTTTCATTTTCATCCATGTAGCTGCACGTGACAGGATTTCATTCATTTTTATGGCTGAATAATATTCCATTTGTGTACATATACCACATTTTCTTTTTCTAATCATCCATTGATGGATACCTAGGTTGAATCCATATTTTGGCTGTTGTGAATAGTGCTGTAATAAACAAGAGAGTACAAATATCTCTTCAATATGTTTATATTATGTATATAATATGTGTGTATGCATACACACATACATATGTACATACATACATGCACACTCAGTAGTGGGTTTGCTGGATCATATGGTTTATTTTTTTTGAGGAACCTCCATACTGTTCTCCATAGTAGTTGTACTAGTTTTCATTCCCACCTATAGTGTACAAGGATTCTTCTTTCTCCATATCCTCCCCAGTATTTTTTTTTTTTTTTTTTTTTGTCTTTTGAGTAATAGCCATTCTAACTGGAGTGATACGATATTTCATTGTGTTTTCTTCCTTTTTTGTGGTCAGGTGATTTTCTTCTTTTTTAGTTGTTTTAATTGTTTTGCTTTTTTTTTTAGTGTATCTGTTATATTTTTGCTTGGTAGTCAACCATGAGGTTTTAAAAAAGAAACATTTTATAGATGTAACAAGTTATTTTTTAAGTTACAGAGTTTTTAAAAGAGATGGGGATCTCACTATGTTGGCCAGGTTGGTCTTTAACTCCTGTCCTCAAGCAGTTCTCCTGCTTTAGCCTCTCAAAGTGGGGAGATTACAGGCATGAGCCTGTGCCTGGACAAGTTACTTTAAACAGATATCTTGCCTTGATCACAAATAATAGAAACAAACAAAGGAAAAACTAAAACATTCTACACTTCTACTCCATCACATTATGACTTTTTGTTGTCTCAGTTTACATCTTTTTATATTACCTATATCTTAAAAAGTTACTGTAGTTATTTTTTGGGGGGAGCTTTTTGGTTTTTGTTTTTTTTGAGATGGGGTCTCACTCTGTCACCCAGGTTGGAGTGCAGTGGTGCAATCCCGGTTCACTGCAACCTCCACCTCCCAGGCTCAAGCTATCCTCTTGATAGAGGTGGCAGCAAATCTGAAGCAACTGCTGTGAGGAAGCCAGCAGTGGAGGGGTTTGGCCAGGGCTGCGTGCTCCATGGAGCCATCACGGGCTAGGAACAGGTGATCCCAGTGGGGACCCTGTGCTCCCAGGCATAGCTGCAGCTGCCTAACCACAGCTTTGGACTTGGGCATCCCTGCACTCTTATGGGCCTGGAAAGCCCCCTGCCCCCGCAGACTTGGAAGTACTTGCTCCCACTCCCTGGCCTCCCTTCACTACCAGTACCCACTCTGGTGTAGAGCAAAGTTGTGGCTGAGCGCAGGTGCTGTCATGACCCAGTCAGGTGTGTGCACACTCAGGGTGGTGCTGACCTGCCAGCCCCCTACTACCTTGGCTCCCCACAGAGTGGCCAATGAGTGCGGAAGGGAGACGGGGAGGTTGTAGGCAGCTTCACTTGGGCCTGTGGGCACCCCTCAGTGCGGACAGCCTGGGTACCACAGATGGCATGTTGATGGCGGTGAGAGGCAGACAGGTTCCTAGGCGGAAGGGGCAGGTCCTCAGTGAAATCTTACCTTCAAGCCAAGGACAGCCTGAAGCCTGGAGGCCAGGCTGCCAGTGCCAGGTGGAGTCTGCAGCCTGGAGTGAGAACTTACTTGATGCCTTTTGGCCAATTGGATGATGCTTTTTCCAGGCCTTCCTATGGCTGCCCATGGACCAGTCAGCACATACTCCCTTCCTTCTGAGCCTGTAAAAACCCAAGGCTCAGCTAGACTCAGGGACTCATCAACTCATTGGGACTACCTAACTGTGGATAGGAGCTGCCCACTCAGGGTCTCCTCTCTACTAAGAGCTGTTCCATCACTCAATAAGGCTTCTCTCCACCTTGTTCACCTTCCAGTTGTCTGTGTAACCTCATTCTTCCTGGACACAGGACAAGAACTTGGGACTTGCTGAATGGTGAGAGTGAAAGGAGCTGTAACACATTCCTGGCCGACTTGCCAGGCTGTGGGTGGTGACACACACATACTGCATGAGTGAAGAGTGGTGATCTTTCTAGGGGCCCAGACCTCAGGATTCCTGAGCCAGAGCTGCTGTCACACCGTAGGCCTCCCACCCTCCACTGGCACCTGGTGGCTGCCCCATGCAATGGGAAGCAGCTGTGGGGCCAGGCCAGGCCCGGAGCCACTGGCCAGAGCAGGGCGGTGGGACTGAATCAGCGGTAACACAAATGGGCTGAAACATGTGCCACCTGAAACACATCCCCCAACTTGTTGTGCTGCAGGCGACAAGGAGAGAAGATTTGTGACTCTTCTGGGATCCTAGACCTCAGGACTCCCAGAGCCAGGGCTCTGACACACTGTAACACCCTCTTTGGGGCTTTGTGGTTCCTGGCATCTCTGAGCTTTCAGGTACCACTTCATTCCCCTTTTCCAGACATTGGTGCCCACAGTGGAAGCCACTTGCAGTACATCTGGTCCAGTCACAGCCTTGCATGGAGCCAGTGCCTATGCTGGTGGCTGGAGCTGCCTGCCTCACTGCAACAGTCAGTGTGCCTGGCTGTGCACGTAGCCGGACCCCACACTTGCTCACCCACACACCCCTCACTATGCACCTGGCTTGCCCTTGATAGGCGGGGGGTCTGGGCTGGTAGCACAAGCTGAGTACAGCCTGCTGGGCTGAGTGGGCAGAACAAGCCCAGCAGGTGTGAGCAAAACTCAAGCAGAGGTGCCACTGGCCACAGGGGTTTCTGACTGGTGAAGTGACACCCTAAAGATCCTGACACTCCCACCTCAGCCTCTTAAGTAGCTGAGATCATAGGTGCATGTTATGACACCCAGCTAACTTTTTGTATTTTTGGTGGAGACGGGGCTTTGCCATATTACCCTGGCTGGTCTCAAATTTCTGAGCTCAAACAATCTGCCTGCCTCTGCCTCCCAAAGTTCTGGGATTATAGGCATGAGCCACTGTGCCCAGTCTATTGTTTTAAGTAGATTTGTCTTTTAGTGTTCATACCAGAGATATGACTGGATTACACACCACAAGTATATTATTAGAGTATTCTGTGTTTGTCTGTATACTCACTTTTACCAATGGGTTTTATACTTTCAAATGTTTTTTTGTTTTTGCATGTGGTGTCCTTCTCTTTCATAGTGAAGAACTCTCTTTAGCATTTCTTGAGTCCCTTTCAAGTGTTTGCTTGTCCTGGTAAAGGCTTTATCTCCTTCGTATTTCAAAGATAGCTTTGCTGAGAATAATATTCTTGGTTGACAGGTGTTTCTTTTTCTTTTTCTTTCAGTACCACTTTGAATGTCATTTCACTCCCTCCTTGTCTGTATGCTTTCTGCTGAGGATTTTATTGCCAGATAAATCAGAGCTTCTTTATATGTTGTTTACTTGTTTTCTCTTGATGCTTTTAGGATCTTCTCTTTGTGCTTGACTTTGAGAATGTACTTATTAAACTTTTAGATTTGGGTAAATGTGAAGTTTTGTTACATAGGTAAACTTGTCCCATGGGGGTTTGTTGTACAGATTATTTCATCACCTAGGCATTAAGCCCAGTACCCAATAGTTATCTTTTCTGCTTCTCTTCCTTCTCCCACCCTCCACCCCAGTGTCTGTTGTTACCTTCTTTGTGTTCACAAGTTCTCATCATTTAGTTCCCACTTATAAGTGAGAACAAGTAGTATTTGGTTTTCTGTTCTGCATTAGTTTGCTAAGGATAATGCCTTCAGCTCCATCCATGTTCTTGCAAAAGACATGATCTTGTTCTTTTTTTATGGCTGTATAGTATTCCATGGTGTATATGTACCACTTTGTCCAGTCTACTATTGATGAGTATTTCGGTTGATTCTATGTTTTTGCTGTTGTGAATAGTGCTGCAGTGAACATTCGTGCATGTGTCTTTATGGTAGAATGATTTGTATTCCTCTGGGTATGTACCCAATAATGAGATTGCTGCATCAAATGGTAGTTCTGCTTTTAGTTCTTTGAGGAATTGCCATACTGCTTTCCACGATGGTTGAAATAATTTACACTCCCACTAACAGTGTATAAGTGTTCCCTTTCCTCTGCAACCTTGCCAGCATCTGTTATTTTTTTACTTCTTGATAATAGCCTTCTGACTGGTATGAGATGGTATCTCATTGTGGTTTTGATTTGCATTTCTCTAATGATCAGTGATATTGAGCTTGTTTTTTTTTTTTTTTTTTTTTTTTTTTTTTTAACATAGTCTTGCTGTGTTGCCTAGGCTGGAGTGCAGTGGTGTGGTCTCAGCTCACTGCAACCTTCTGGGTTCAAGCAATTCCCCTCCCTCAGCCTCCTGAGTAGCTGGGACTACAGGCGTGTGCCACCACATCTGAATAATTTTTTAGTTTTAGTAGAGAGTGGGTTTCACCATGTTGGCTGGGCTGGTCTCAAACTCCTGGCCTAGGTGATCCACTCGCCTCAGCCTCCCAAAGTGTTGAAATTACAGGCATGAGCCACTGCGCCCTGCCTAAGCTTTTTTTTTTTCATGCTTGTTGCCTGCATGTATGTCTTCTTTTGAAAAGTGTCTATTCATGTCCCTTGCCGACTTTTTAATGAATTTGTTTTTCTCTTGTAAATTTAGTTCCTTATAGATGCTGGCTGTTAGACCTTTGTCGGATGCATAATTTCAGATGTTTCCTCCCATTCTGTAGGTTGTCTGTTTGTTACTTTTGCTATGCAGAAGCTCTTAAGTTTAATTAGATCCCATTTGTCAATTTTTGCTTCTGTTGCAATTGCTTTTGGTGTCTTTGTCATGAAATCTTTACTCATTCCTATGTCCAGTATGGTATTGCCCAGGTGAGAATTTATTCTATGCCTTGGGGTAGGCTTATTTGAATTGAATCTGTTTGGTGATCTTTGACCTTCCTGTTCATGGATGTTTATATCTCTGTGTAAATTCTACCCCTTGCTCTTTCTCAACTCCCTCTTGAAGGCCAATGATTCTTAGATTTGCTCTTTTGAGGTGATTTTCTATATTTTGTAGGTATTCTTTTTTCTTTTTCTTCTCTGTGTATTTTCAAGTAGCCTGTCTTCAAGCTTACTGATTCTTTCCTCTGCTTGATCCATCTGCTATTAAAAGCCTCTAATGCATTTTTCAGTTCAGGGAATGTATTTCTCAGTCCCAGGATTTCTGTTTGATTTTTTTTTAAGTTATTATTTCAATACCTTTTAAAAATTTCACTGATAGATTTCTCAATTGATTTCCTGTGTTATATTGGAGTTCACTGAGTTTTTGAATCTTGGGCAGACAGGGATTAGGAAGAAGCAATGATTAAGGAATATACAGATATAACATTAAAATTCTTTAACAGTGATAAAAAGGGCTGGGCGGCTCACGCCTATAATCCCAGCACTTTCGGAGGCCAAGGCAAGAGGATCGCTTGAGGTCAGACCAGCCTGGCCAACATGGTGAAACCCTGTCTCTACTAAAAATACAAAAATCCAGGTGTGATGGTACATGCCTGTAATCCCAGCAACTCGCGTGAGGCAGGAGGATCACTTGAACCTAGGAGGTGGAAGATGCAGTAAGCCGAGATCATGCCACTGCACTCCAGCCTGGGCGACAGTGAGACTCTGTCTCAAACAAACAAGAACAATGATAGAAAAGATTTAACATCACTGAAAGTTGTAAGGTAGTAAACCCTAAACCTCCACCCCTCCATTAAAGCAATGATTATGAGACTATACTTTGAACAATTATATGACTACAGATTAGCTAACTTAGATGAAATGGACAAATTTCTAGCAATACAGACATTGCCAAAACTGCTCAAGAAGAAGTAAAAAACTTTAGTAGATGTGTAACAATGGATTATGTCAGTAATCAAAACCTCTGAACAAATAAAGGCCCAGAACCGGATGACTTAAAAAAAAAAAAAAGAAAAAGAATTCTTGATCTGAAGAATCTCACATCACTGTCTCGTTAGGGTAAGTCACTGGCTTCTTTTTCCATCTTGGGGGGTCATGGTTCCTTGTTTGCTGTTGTTTCCTGTGGACATATATCTGTGTCTTCTCATTGAAGGATTAGTTATTTCAGTTTTCACTGTCTGGCTTGTTTGGGTTTTTCTTGGATATGTTTACATAGAGGTTCTTTACAATTCACCTGTTGAATTTCCTTTATGCTAGGTCACTGCCTCCTCCTTGGTACTAGATGGCAGCTCATGTCCAGGTTTGCCACAGCTCTGGCAAGCGTTCAGAGTACTGATGGTCCTAGGTTGGGGAGATCCCAAATGGGATACTCCAGCCGTGTGGAAAAGCTGGCTAGGATTTCATACCCAGCAGGCCTGTAGAGTGTATCTCCTACAGTGTGGTGCTGCTGAACAGCTACTCTGATTTAGCATCTTCTTTGGCTGAGAAACCAAGCAGATTTTGCAGACTGCGGTTGCTGCTATTCCCACCTCCCATCTTTGTCTTTGGTTGCTCTCAGGAGTTTTTCTTCCTGTAGGCACTTGTGATGCTTTCTGTGGGTTGAGGCAGGAACAGTTCTCCTGCAAGGAACCCAAGATGGTGGGGAAGTTGGTCTTGATCTCACTTTTTCCAGTGAAGAAACTGAGTCTGGGGAAAATTTTCCACAGGCACTTCCTTGCAGATTAGGGGAGAGGCATCACAGTTACAGAAGTCCGATTCTATTACCATCTGCTTGAAATTTTTTCACTTCTTTTTGTGGTCCCGGGGATTGTCCCATCCTTAGATTTGAGTTCTGGGATATTGCAGGTAATAATCTTGGCATTGGATGTTGGCTTTCGGTTTTCTGTTGGGGGAAGTGAAGTCAGATTGCTTCAACTCTGCCATTTTGGTGATGTCGTTCTCCCTGATTATTTATTGATGATAATTTCTTGATTATGGACTTACTGTGAGTTTGCAGTCGCCCACATTGCATGAATGCCTAAGTTGACTACACCATTTGCAATCCTGAATTAATATTGATTCTTTCCTGATTATTGTTTCAATGTAAACTTAAACATAAAATTATACCAGTTTTATGGAAATTCTTGAGTTCCTTTACTTGGTAAGAAATGTCTTGAATGCATGCGGTTATGAACTGTAGTTTCCCCATTTTATACCTATTTGACTTGTATTTTTTCAGGTTTATGATATATTAATGTTCCTAGAGCTTATACTCATTTAAAAACAGCCTCAATACTGAAGTTCTTGAATGAAACAGCTCAATAGAAACTATGAAGATGCCTTTGTGTACAATATGGTTAGGATAGCATGTCCTAAATGTACATATCCTAATTATGTTTTTAAAAAATATCTTATAGGTGAAGTGCCAGCATTATAAGAAAAAACGAATGGAGCAACAAGAAACTATTGCTTCTTTGCAAATGGAAGTCTATAGATTAAGAAAGGAGGAAGAAGATCGCATTGTCACTCAAAACAGAGTGTTTGCCTATCTGTGCAAAAGAGTTCCTCATACCATCTTGGATAGACAGTAATTTTGCTACATAAATTGATATGTAGCTAGATTCATGGTTTTGTTTGTTTGACCTGATTTTATCTTGGGGGTGGTTATAACTCTTATAAACTAGAAAAGCCTCTCCCTCCTCTTCTTCTGCATTGTTTTTCCATGCTCATCCTGGTTTTTTTTGTTTGTTTGTTTGCTTGTTTGTTCTAGAGGTCCTTTGAGGAATGGAATTGAACATTTACTAAAAATAACACTAGACTTTTAAATAAATTCATAATTAATCAGACATTTCTCAAAATAACTGATCCTTTTAGTGAAGAATAATATTTAGAGATCACTGTATGGGTTTTGGGGTTGCTTAGTTTTATTATGTTATTGATTTTAGTGGAAAGAACCAGGGACTATATATTTTGGAGGGGACTATATATATTTAACCCAGCTGAAGTTAAGATACTATTTTTATTTAAATTCTGATTTTACATTTGTAACTGTTGTCTTTTCTACTGAAAATCATTCTTAAGAACAATATTATTATTATTTGCTATATCTGATAATACATAAAAATAGTTTCAAAATATTAAAACTAGAATTACTAACAATCAGCCTACTGAATGAAATTTAAATTTCTGGCATTAGGAGATATGCCTCATGTAAATGATGAGTTAATGGGTGCAGCACACCAACATGGCACATGTATACATATGTAACAAACCTGCACATTGTGCACATGTACCCTAGAACTTAAAGTAAAATAATAAAAAAAATTTCTGGGCAGCTCTCTTGGACATTAATATATTCCACTATGTATGTAGTCAATATGTATATTTCTAAAATATCTTGAAATACTTGTTTCTCTGTGTGTTCCCATCACCAAATGCAGTTAGATTTGTTTCAATTTCTTTTCAATTTTCAGGGATTGCTTTTTAAAATTTTACTTTTGAATGTATAAGCATTTATATAATTCCAAAATCAAAACTATTCGTTATTTATATTTAGAGAAGTTGTGTTTTCATTCCTGTCTCCTTTATTCCATCCTATCCTTACCTCCCCTGTAGGTAATTGATTTTAAATGTTTAGTGTTATTTTTAGCAATATAAGTAGTATGGATATTATATTCATATTCTCTCTTGTTTACATGCTAGCACCTTCTTTTTTTCTCTTAACAGTTTAAACTGATTGCATTTTAAGCAGTATTATAGGCTTAGTAGGACTGGAAATCTTGAATAATTAGATGTTTCTATTTTACTATAAAAATAAGTGAGGTCAGCTATAAAGTAAAAACAAGTTAAAACTATAGGTTTTTTTGATAATTATGTCAGAGATAATACACATATATACACATATATAATTTTCATCCTCTTGAAGGAAGAGTAAGGACAAACATACAACAAAAACAACATAAAAATGTTAGTGAAAGATGTGAATAAAGAGAAGAGGGAGGCAAGGTAAGAAAAATAGGAGAGGTTGCTGGTGGCTTAAGCCTGTAACCCCAGCACTTTGGGAGGCCGAGACGGGCGGATCACGAGGTCATGAGATCGAGACCATCCTGGCTAACACAGTGAAACCCCGTCTCTACTAAAAAATACAAAAAACTAGCCGGGCGTGGTGGCGGGCGCCTGTAGTCCCAGCTACCCGGGAGGCTGAGGCAGGAGAATGGCGTAAACCCGGGAGGTGGAGCTTGCAGTGAGCTGAGATCCGGCCACTGCACTCCAGCCTGGGCGGCAGAGTGAGACTCCGTCTCAAAAAAAAAAAAAAGAAAGAAAAATAGGAGAGGTAAGGAAGAATAAAAAGGAGAGAGGCAGGGGAGAGAGAACTACAGTGGGAAGAAGAAGGAGAAGAGAGAAATTGGAAGGGAAGAATGAAAAAAAAAACAGCTAAGATAACTGGGTATGAGGGTGAGAGAAGCACTGAGAGAACTTGCAGTGTAGCAGATGAAATCAGGCTAATTCAGGTATGAATTTGTCCAGTGGAGCAGAGATTTTCCACTCTGTTTGATTTTTATCAATACAAACTTTCAGTTTGAGACACTGAAATAAAAAATTGTGAATTAAACCTATTGGAAATACATGAGTTGTAGCCACTACAGATATCATTAAAAGTTACATGGGTACTGGGCTAAGTAATAGGGCACACACAGATGAGTAAAGCCATGATTCCTGCATTTGGTGACCTGATAGTCTAGTTGGATAGATAGACACATATGCAGGTAAGTAAAATATAAAGCAGCTAGTGGTATGTACTATAAGGTGGGGCAGATAGGATGCTAAGTGGGTGTGATGTAGGGAGAAATTAGTGAAAGGTAGTACTGACTACATAGGCTTCATGAATGAGTTATCTTTTTAGCTTGACTACTAGGAACTATAGAATATTAATAGGCAGAGGTGAGAGAAAGGGTGTTTCAATTAGAGGAATATGGTAACAGAAAAGTGAATGTGTTTGGGACGTCAAGAGTCCAAGAGGTCTGGAGCATAGGATACATGAGATTCTGGGAAGAGTCTTAAGAGACAATATGTCAATATATGGAAAGTGTGCTGTAACTTTGAGAGACTTAAATTGGCCGAAGAGTTTGAGTTCTACTTTCTGTGTGACAGGAAACATACCCAAAGATTTCTGAGCAAGGAGATTAAACCCAGAGACAGAAAGACAAGTTAGTAATCGGTTGTAGTGGTCTAGGTGAAGGCTAATGAAGGTCTTAACTAGGACCAAAAAAGGGAGAGACACTGCAAAGATGGACAGGAGTTGTCCGGGTGAATTGGCTATAGATGTTGAAAGGAGTGGAGAAGTCAAAGATGGCCAGTTTTTAAGCTACATTTGAAGGAACGGGGAAGAAACCGATGAATTCATTTATGGATATATGCTTGGGCACCTTCAGTCATCCATGTAGACATATCAGGCCTATTGTTAAAAGGGCCAAACTCCAGAGAACGTCCAAATTCCATATACAGAAAGAAGAGGCAGAAGAGGAATTGTGTTTGGGTATCATGATAACCAAGGAGAGGGTGTTTCATGTTTCAAGGAGAGGGTGATCAGCAGTGTTGCATGCTTCCTCATTGGTTAACTTGTTTACTTTTCCACTATTTTATTTGCTCAGAATTCCTAGTACTTAACATGTAATAAGTCTTCCCTAAAACTTTATTGAAGATAATTAGTTACAATCACTCAGAATGAATGAAGTTTGCTGTGAAGGAAAAGATTAGAAATAGAAGCGTAGCATAAGGGGGAAGTAGGTCAAGAGGATTTGTGTGGGATATAAAGATTAAAGCATATTTTCAGGATAATGTGAAAGCTGGTATATGTCAAGATGGGGAAGGGTTGAAGAGAAAAAGAATAATCTAGAAAGTTGTGACATTAAGAGCACAATTGGCTGAATTAGGTCTGAAAAGGGGGATGGGTTGGTAATGTTTTCCCAAGATAGGAGGGAAACAGTATAAATTTTTCCTTTAAAAAGAATAACACATGAAAGCATAGTATTATTTTGTTTTTCTCTCATTTTTTAAATCATAAAAGCAATGAGTGTTTATAAAAATTCAAACAATATAAAAGTGTATATGGTAAAATGTAACAAATCTGCTTGCTTTCCTAATCCCCACATCCCAGAGATAACCTCCTCTCCTAACAGTTTGGTGTGTGTCCTTCCTACTGTTTCTCAAAAGGAGTGCTGTTGGCATTTTGAGTGAGACAGTTCTTCTTTGTGTATTGTTGTGTTGTTCACTGGTGAATTTTTAGCATTCTGCCCCCTCTCCAACTAGTCAATATGGCAACATTGCCCCTCCATACACCCACTAGGTTACAATTTATTCCCTGGTTAAGAACCCATAGAGTTCTTTTTCAATATATATACATATTCACATCTAACTTTTTTCTTTTCTTTTTAGACAAAGGTAAAAATATACATTTGATTATGCAACATTAATTTTTTCCATCATCATTCCTTGTTAAGGACATACAAATTTACATTATTTTTTCTACTTCTCCATTATTTCCTTTTTCTTTTTTTTTTTTTTTTTTCTTTTTCTTTTTTTTGAGACGGAGTCTTGCCCTGTCACCAGGCTGTAGTGCAGTGGTGTGCTCTTGGCTCACTGCAACCTCCGCCTCCCAGGTTCAAGTGATTCTCCTGCCTCAGCCTCCCAAGTAGCTGGGACTACAGGTGCGTACCACGACGCCCAGCTAAGTTTTTGTATTTTTAGTAGAGATGGGGTTTCACCATGTTGGCCAGGATGGTCTCAAACTCCTGACCTCGTGATCCACTCACCTCAGCCTCCCAAAGTGCTGGGATTACAGGCTTGAGCCACTGTGCCCAGCCCATTATTTTCTATAGTATGGATGTGCCATTAACCTTTCTCCTGATGGAGAGTTAAATTATTTCTGGCTTTTCACTCTTATAAATAATGGTGCAGTGAACAACTTTGTTCATATTGAGTTGCATCCTTTGACATATTTCTGTGGGAGATATTGCTAGAGGTAGAACTGTTGGGACAAGGAGGATATGCATTTAATATGTTGAGATATAATGTTTATAGTTATTTTTAAATCTATAGTTTGAAATTAATATAACATATGACTTAGTATAGTATTTGCTTTCTGGTAAGAATCACTTAAATTTTTTAAAGCCTGCCAGACAATCTGTACTTACTTTTACACTGTAATTTGAAATTATGTAGTGAAACTAGTAGTTGCTCTAATACCGCGTTTTGAAAATAATTCAATATTCTGTTTTCTAGGTTGCTTTGTCTAATTGATTACTATGAATCTAAAATTAGAAAAATTCATACACAAAGGTACGAATAATCCTGTATTACAGTTTTTAAAGTTTTTAATCCAGTAATCACACCAGAAGTTTCTGTAGCTTTTGAAACTTTAAATATACTATGGAAATCCACCTAATATGTCACTGTGAAGTTCTTTTTTATAAAGATCTTGAAGACTGTATTTTACAACTTAAGTCAAGATGTTTTGTTGTATTTATGTTAAATTATGTATACTTATTTATCACCGAAGTATTGGTCACAACGGAAATGGTATTTCCCTTTATTTTCTTGAAGTATTACAATTTTTTCTACTGATGTGATCTAGCCCCTGGGTAGTTACTGAGTATATCCACAAAGTACATAGAATTAGATTGGCTGCCTACCAAAGTGCACCCTAATTAGTATGCAGATTTATGTGAGATAAACATAAAATGTCAGTGAAAAATCAAGCTTATAGATTAAAACACATTTATCACGTGATTAAATAAGCATAGAGATAAATGGTTTTTGGCTAAACTAAAATAGCTGGAGGATATCTAAGATATGATTTAAAATGCTTTAATGTAAGGTCACTAAAACAGTAGCTAATCTTTTTATTATTTATATATGGAACAGTTCTTTTAACAAATATGTATTTGAGCACCTATTTTGTACCATGTTCTAAGTAATTAGGATCCCATAATAAAGCAGATAATTCTTCATTTTAATGAAGCATATGTTTGAGTAGTCTTGCCCCAAGAATAGTGACTTTCCAAAATCTTGGAGAGAACAATGGCAGAGCTCCATGGGTTGCTGGTTGCTGATTATCTGTAGTACCGTGGGGACTCCAAAAAAGAAAAAAAAAAAAAAGAGAAGAAAGGGAAAAGAAAAGGAAGAAGGAAAGAAGGGAGAAGAGAGCAACTAATTAAAAAGCAACTTCTTGCTTTATATTCTTTTCAGAAAGCAGCATTTTATCAAGTAGCATCAGGGACCTTCTGACTTCCAAATGAAACTGTCGTTTAGATGGTGGAGATTCTACAAAGATAGGACAGCTACTCAACTCGGCTGTTGTAGCACAAAATCAGACACACATAATATGTAAATGAATTGGCACAGGTGTGTTACAATAAAAATAGTTACAAAACCAACAGCCTGCTGAATATAGCCTGCAGACAGCAGTTTGCTGGCCCCTGATCTAGATGATGAAGAGAGGGGATTTGGGGTTTTTGGTAAGAGTAGAATAGATTTAACATAACATAGCCATCAGGAAATTTTTCATGTAGAATATGATGTGAGAGGTACTTGTAGAGTTCTGCAAATGGGGTTCTCTGACTAAAGGTGACAAAAGGATTGAGGCCATTGGAGTGGTAGTATTGAATTTAGTTGTCATGAATTTGTAATGAAAATCTGGGGTTGAGGAACGAGCGACTTGGAGAAGAATCACTTTTTAGCTTAAAAAGCTTTTCATCAGTTGTCTAGCTGAAGTAAAGTATTTTGGCCTATGCAAATTATCCTTGGGTCAGATATTTGGATTGAATGTCTTATTGAGGGAAGTGGAGGATAGGAAGAAAATAGGAGATACATTAATAAGTAGTATTCTACAAATGAGAAAATTTGCAGCAATAAAAAGAGTCTCCTAAGGAGGGGGTTTTTCAGGATTCATTGACTGAACAGAGTTTATATTATAAACTCAGTCTCCTTTCTAAGAGTGAGTACTAACTTGAAAGTGAGATTCTGGCAATTTCAGGATAGATTTTGAGATCTACCAATAGGATATAAGTATCATCTAAAGAAGTAGGAGTACTGTAAAAAGAGGATGTAACAATTCATTGACAAGTATTACGTTAGTAAAGAAGATGAAAGAGGAGAGAGGGGAAGACAGGCTAAGATTTGGAGGCCTAAGTAGGATAAACAGGAAGCACAGGAGAAGAGCTATGAACCTGTAGAACTGAAGCAGCAAGACCAAAGGAAGAAGACAGGTGGGACATGGGCCTCTTGCAGTGGCAAAAGCTTCTCTGCTTATCCATTTTTTTAAGGCCAGTGTTGTCCAAAGTTTTTTTTTTTTTGTTATTGTTTTTATCATCAGACTATATGCACATGCATAAAATAAACACATTGGGAATAAATAAATCATTTGAACTGAATCCATTGATACTTACTAGACTGGTGATATGTTTATGTGTAATACTAGAAATCATGCATTTTAGTATTACTAAATGCTTACAATACTAAATTACTAAAGTATTACAATAGTAATACTTTATGCAACAGTTAAAGCGAAATGTAGTCCTTAAAAAATGAAGTTGTATTTAACAGAAAAGTATTTTATACTGCTTCAATTTTTAAATTTAAGATTTAATGAAATTCAAAGTTTATTTCTTTGGTGGCATTACCCATATTTCAAGTGTTAAGCGGTAACCACTAGCTCATGTAGCTATTGGTTACCATAATAGGACAGCACAGTGATAGTTAATCAAGATTGCTAAAAATAATCATATGTATTTGCTAGCACTTTGCATTTCACAGAGTCCTTCAGTATCTTTTGTTTGCTTTTTACACCAGTCCTGTAAAGTAGATGTGACAGATACTGTTTTACAGATGGGAAAATAAATTCTGAGAGATTGACTTATTCAAATAGTACAACTAGTTAATGGTATTATCAAGGCTTGAACCAAGACTATTAAATCTGTTGCTTTTTCCACTTACGATCTGCATTTTTTCATATAGGTTTTTTGGTTACCTAAAAGTACTAGAAGGAAAAAATAGTATGTGAATGCATTTTTTGAAAGAACATGGATGTTCCACCTATGTTTCGTTTTGTTTATTCGGCAGTGCTTTTTCACCTCTTATAGTCCATAGTTTTTCTAGGCAGTGAGATACAGTGGTGAATAAGACAAAGTTCTGGTCTTCATGGATCATATACTCTAAGTAAAAAGAGAGTAAATGGATATTGTATGTTCTATAATAATAGATAGTAGTAGTGTTCTAATACCATTCTCTTTGAGAACAAGTAGGAAATTTGAATTAATTTTAATTCATGTTTAGATGACTAAACCCTCATTACATTGGTTTAATTACATTTTTTTCTTTGAAGATAGATTTTTCATAAGTATACTGTATGCGTATTTTCATAGGCAATATAAAGAAGATGAAAGTCAGTCAGAAGAAGAAAACGACTACAGAAATCTGGATGCCTCACCAACTTATAAAGGCCTTTTAATGGTATGGGGACTGCATAACCAATAAATACTTTTTAATAAAGTAAGTAATCTAATAAAGTTAATTATTATTCTATGAAATGTATTGCAGTCATTACAGAATCAACTCAAGGAGGCAAACTCTCAGATTGATGCACTTTTAAGTGAAAAGCTGAACCTCCAAAAAGATTTGGAAACCAGGTGAGAGAAACTTAAGTATTTTTTTTTTTTTTTTTTTCTGAGACAGGGTTTCACTCTGTCACTCAGGCCAAGTGCAGTGGTGTGATCATGTCTCACTGCAGCCTTGACCTCCAGGGCTCAAGACTAATCAAGTCTCTTAGCTGGGACTATAGGTGCGAGCCACCACACCCAGCTAATTTTTTAAATTATTTATTTTTAATTGAGACAGAGTCTCACTCTGTCCCCCAGGCTGGAGTGCAGTGGCGCGATCTCGGCTCACTGCAACATCTGCCTCCCAGGTTCGAGTGACTCTCCTGCCTCAGCCCCCCAAGTAGCTGGGATTACAGGTGCGCACCATGACGGCTGGCTATTTTTTGTATTTTTAGTAGAGACGAGGTTTTGCCATGTTGGTCAGGCTGGTCTTGAACTTCTGACCTCAAGTGATCCTTTCTCCTTGGCCTCCCAAAGTGCTGGGATTACGGGCACGAGCCACCACGCTCGGCCTCTAATTTTTTAATTTTTTGTTTGGTAGAGATGGGGTATCCTTGTGTTGCCTAGGCTGATCTTGAACTCCTAGGCTTAGTGCCAGAATTCCCAAAGTACTGGAATTACAGGCATGAGCCACTGCATCCCGGTCAATTTTTCTTCATCCTTTGAAAAGTAAACATACACTGGAATTTGGAATATTAAATGCACCATTCTATCTCCTTTGCTCTAAAGCTAATCATGAGTACATAATATTCTTATACTCACTTTAGTCAGTTCTCTCCCATGATAACTTATGAAAGGAACAAGAACACACGGGTAGACAAGGGAAATGAGAAAACAGGAGTCCACATGGAAGAAGTTAAAACTAGCTAAGAACTTCAAATAAGCTGGGCACAGTGGCTTTCGCCTGTAATCTCAGCACTTTGGGAGGCAGAGGCAGGCGGATTGCTTGAGGCAGGAATTCGAGACCAGAGTGGGCAACATGGCAAAACCCCTTCTCTACAAAAAATATAAAAATTAGCCGGGTGTGGTGGTCTGTGGCTGTAGTCCCAGCTACTCAGGAGACTGAGGTGGAAGGATCACTTGACCCCAGGAGGTCAAGGCTGCAGTGAGCCATGATCATGTCACTGTACTCCAGCCTGGGTGACAGAGTGAGACCCTGTGTCAAAAAAAAAAACAAAAAAAACCTTCAAATAGATTCAGTCTTTTTTTTTTTTTTTTGCTTTTAAAAAATAGCTTTAATGAGTTACAACTGATGTACAGTACACTGCATATATGTAAGGTACACCATTTATTGAATTATGTGTATACACCTGTGAAACAATTATAATCCAGATAATCACCTTGGAGGCTAGGTGCGGTGGCTCATGCCTATAATACCAGCACTTTGGGAAGCCCAGGTAGGAGGATTGTTTGAGGCCAGGAGTTCAAGATCAGCCTGAGCAACACGTGAGACCTTGTCTCTAGAAAAAAATTAAAAACATTAGCCAGGCATGGTAGCGTACTCCTGCAGTCCCAGCTATTAAGGAGGCTGAGGTGAGAAGATCGCTTGAGCCCAGGAGGTCAAGGCTGCAGTGAGCTGTGTTCATACCACTACACTCCAACCTGGGCAACAGAGACCCTGTCTCTTAAAAACAAAAACAAAACAAAAAACAAACACCCTAAAAGTTATCTCTTGCCCCTTTTGTAATCCCTGCTGCCTCTCTTTGCCTTTGCCTCAGGTAACCACTGATTTGCTTTTAGTCATTATGCATTAGTTTATATTTCCTAGACTTCATATAAGTGGAGCTATACAATATTTACTCTTTTTTGTCTGTTGTCTTTCACTCAGCATGATTATTATCTTAAATTTTTATTTTAATTGCTAATTGACAAATTACAGCTGTATATATTTATGAGGCACAAAGTGATGTTACGATTCATGAATACAATGCAGAATAATTAAATCAAGCTAATTAACATATCCATCATCTAATACCTTTTGTAATTGAAAACATTTGAAATTTACTCTTAGTGATTTTGAAATGTATAATACGTTAATATTTACTATATTAGATTCAGTCTTATACCAGCGGAGTTCTCATTCTCAAATTATACTGGAATGCCTTGTTGTTCTTATTCCTGTGCTGTGGGATGAGAAGAAAAGTAAAATTTATAATGGCACACAACAGAAAGTTATATCCAGCGTAGCTACAAAAGGCTGACACTCTCTATGTTGACAGTAATAAAGAATGAACATTTTTGAGCCTTGTTTTCATTCAACAAGTATTTGAATACCTATTGTAAGTTAGACACTGTCCCAAACTCTGGGATGACGAAGAGACCAAAACAAATTTCCTGTTCTCAATAAGCTTATACTTTAATGGCTGGGCACGGTGGCTCCCGCCTGTATTCCCAGCACTTTAGGAGGCCGAGGTGGGCCTCTTGAGGTCAGGAGTTTGAGACCAGCCTGGCCAACTTGGTGAAACCCTGTCTCCACCAAAAAAATACAAAAATTAGCCAGGGGTGGTGGTGCACATCTGTAGTCCCAGCTATTCAAGAGGTCAAGGTGGGAGAATAGCTTGAACCTGGGAGGCAGAGGTTGCAGTGAACTGAACTCGTGCCACTGCACTCCAGCCTAGGCGACAGTGTGAGACCCTGTCTCAAAAACAACAACAACAACAACAAAAAACTTACACCTTAATGGAGAGAGGGACCTGATACCTAGCATAAGTCATTTATATAAAATGTGAAAACCTTGAGCACAATAATATGTACATTTATGATTAAATAGTAAAAATTTTAAAACATACATGGGAATAATGAACAGTGAATTGAGGATAGTGGTTATCTATGGTATGGGAAGGAGAAGAATGACATTAATGAGGGACATGTGGAATTTTAAGTATATGAATAAAGTTTAAGATTTGAATCATAATCTGTTAATATTCAAATTTGATAAAGCTAGGTGGTGGATACACCAGGATTTGTTACAATGTTCTCTGTTTTTGTCTGTATACTTGAAATATTTCACTATAAAAACAAGTAATAGATTAGCAGCAAAAAATAACTAAAAGCCTTTGAATAAGGGATAACAGAGAAGAAGAAATCTAAATGTCCGGTAAACACCAAATTAACAATCATGAAATATTTTCAGAAGTTTAATAAGTATATTTGTGACAAGTAACAAAGTATTGTATGTAGTTTATTTAAGTACCTTTATGGTTTTATTCAGTAAATTGAATTAATTTATAATTATTTATTTTCCACAGGCCCACACAGCATGAATTAAGACTTTATAAACAGCAGGTGAAGAAGCTGGAAAAAGCCCTTAAGAAAAGTGTCAAGTAATTATATTTTTATCAAAATTACTGCTTTTATTAGGATTTTTTATTTTATTTATTTATTTATTGAGATGGAGTCTTGCTCTGTCGCCCAGGCTGGAGTGCAGTGGCGCAATCTCGGCTCACTGCAAGCTCCACCTGCCAGGTTCGCACCATTCTCCTACCTCAGTCTCCCGAGTAGCTGGGACTACAGGAGCCTGCCACTACCCCTGGCTAATTTTTTTTTTTTTTTTTTTTTTTTTTTGTATTTTTAGTACAGACGGGGTTTCACCGTGTTAGCTAGGATGGTCTCGATCTCCTGACCTCGTGATTCGCCTGCCTCGGCCTCCCAAAGTGCTGGGATTACAGGCGTGAGCCACTGTGCTTGGCCTTATTTTATTTATTTTTATTACATGTCAGCTTATGCTACCTCCTAGTGGCTTTGACTTGGACCTACCAGGCTGATGGGGAAAATGACATTAAAAGGGGGTATTTCTGGTTTCACAGTTTAAGAGCAATTTCTACTCTGCTGGATTTGGCTATATATTTATCTTAAGTGAGAACAAAAAAAAGTAGTTGCCTGAAGTAATAAAGGACAAAGATTTTAAATAGAAAATTGTCTTCGGAAGTAATGGAAGAATTGCAAGAGAATCAATGAAATTAGAAGCTACAAGCCTCCAATTTTTGTGGTTGGTAGTTATGATCTGAATGTTTTAAAGTGAGCCTTATCACACTTTAAAAGTACCAGAAGGAATGCAGTGAGCCATTTATATCTACTGCTTGTACCCTTCCTGACTTTGGAAAGCAAGTGCTCAGTGTTTCAAAGAGTTGATCTCAAACAGTGATTGTGTTTTCTGAAGATTATCTATGTGTACTCTTTCATTCAAGGGAATGGGATTTGAGAAAGTAGTTTGGGGAGTGTTGGGATGAAATATTTTGAAAGCTATGAGTTAATATATGCATTAAATGTATTAAGTCAGTTGTATTAGCATATATGATTCAGTTTTCAGTGACAGCTGTATTTCCTCCTTCCTGTGGCAACACATAACACAGTGACAGGCAAGTATCATGAGTAACGAGGAATTACATACTGGGTTAAAATAATAGGGGCCAGGTGCAGTGGCTCACACCTGTAATCCCAGCACTTTGGAAGACTGAGGCAGGAGGACTGCTTGAGTCCAGGAGTTTAAGACCAGCCTGGGCAATGTAGTGAGTCCTTGTCTCTACAAAGAATTTAAAAATTAGCCAGGTGTGGTGGTGCTTACCTGTAGCCCCAGTTACTGAGGAGGCTGAGGTGGGAGGATTGCTTGAGCTCAGGAGGTCAAGGCTGTAGTGAGCTATGATCACATCACTGTACTCCAGCCTGGGCAACAGAGCAAGACCCTGTCCCTCCACCCCTTTTCTCCCCCCCAAAAAAAGATAATAGAGGAGGAAAACTAAAAAAGGAAAGAGAAGTGGCAAGTTCAGAAAGGATGCATGCATATTCAATGAATAATTATTCCCTTCCTACTATTCCTTGATATTTTGTGTACTTACAATTCCTCTTACATCTGTTTGGCATTCTAGGCACTGGTTGCAGTGGTAAACAAAATAGAAAAGGCTCCCGACCTCATAGAGATTACATGCAGGGAGAAAGATAATGAAAAAATAAATAAGACAATTTCAATATACTATAAGTACTAAATGTACAATACTGGGTGAGTAGCCATTATATGAGTTTGGAGAAGAGATGGTAGTGACATGGTCGAAGGTAGCAGTAGTGGAGGTGATGAGAAGTATTTGGAATTGGAGAATGGAGGTAGAACCAATAGGACTTCATGATGGGTTGAATATAGGGAGTTGTGGGGAAAAAGGAAGAATCACAAGTCTCCCAAGTTTTAACCTTGAATAACAAGGTGGTTGTCAGTGCCATTAATGAGATAGGAGATTGAGAGAGAAGCAACTGGGAGAAGGAGGATGTAGGGAAGTAAAAAGAGAAGGAAACCTGTTGACTCTAAAGCAAGTGTATAAGATACACACACACACACACATGTACACACATGCATGCACTTACGCATACATAGAGATATATAGTCTTCATTATTCATAGATTCCATATTTATGAATTTGCCTACCTGCTGAACTTTATTTATAATCACAAAATCTGTACAGCACCTGCAGTCATTCATGGACATGTACGGGGCGGAAAATAATTTGGGTCACCCAACACACACATGCTTAGTTTTCAAACAAGATGATGCCCTGCCCTGTTGTTTGAGCTGTCACACTGTAAACAAATGTCCTTTTCTCCTATCTATTTAGTGATAATTTTTTTTTTTTTTTTTTGCATTTCTATGTTTTCTGTTGGTGATTTCTTTAAGATGGCCCCTGAGTTAGTGCTGAAGCGCTGTTTGGTGTTCTTATCCACAAGAATGCTATAATATGCCTTGTAGAAAACATACACCTATTAGATAAGCTTTATCAGGTATGACTTATAGAGTACTGTTGTCCATGGGTTCAATGTTAATGAATCAACTATATATATATATTTTAAAGGTGTCTTTAAATAGAAACATACATACAACAAGGTTATATATTGATTATTTAAGGAAAATGTGACCAGACTTGCAGGAACCTGACCCTGTATTTCCCCTAGGAGCAAGTGGTTCAGTATTTGCTAATTCAGCATTCATGGTGATTTTATAGAACATAACTACCATGAATAATGAGAATTGACTGCATATATTGTTGTTGTTGTTTATTTGAGCTCTGGTCTTTAGAGTGACTTTTATTATCGTCCTTTAAAATTATGATTCAGACCCAATTTCTGCTATATTTTTCCTCTAAATTTTGAAGAAATGATGTGTTTTTGTTTTTAAATCTTTTTTTAAAGTTTAAAACTTTGGTAGTATCTAGACATGGAAACATGGAAACAAATTTGGGAGTGTTATATAACTTAGCCAAGTTATACAGGTTACTCGTATATGGAAGAACTTGAATAGAAATCAGATCCTTATCCAATCATTCTGACTCCAAAACTTATACTCTTAGATACCATACAGTTAGAACTAAACAGAACACTCAATGAAACAAAAATTTTTAAGGTAAAACTTACAAAATTTTTACTTTGCAAGGTAAAACTTAACAGAAAATATTTTAAAAACTTAAGAAATTTAAAATTAAAGAAACTTAAAAAACTTAAAAAATTTTACTTTTCAAGGTAAAAAAAAAACTTTTATTTCTGTAGTGCCAGAGGTAGAATATTTTTTCAGAGTACTACTGATGCTGGGGAAATAATTAAAACTAAAATCTCCTGTCCATCCAGTGAATTCTCTTTACAAATGTAGAAAAAAAAAGAAACAGTTTTATTACTGAATTCAATCAGATTCAATCAGATTGTGACGCACATTACAGGCAATCTGTTAGAGATATTGCAAGGACAGAAAGAAATGTCACCTTTTTGTATAGCCAGGCAGATACAATCCATTATATACATGTTAATTATCTGTATTAAAGGAAAAATAAAAACTTCTATTGTTTTTTGATAAGTAAGAGGTTACAACTTGGGGCCAGGAGCCTAGACAAAATTCCAACAGAGTCAAGGAAACAAGGTACCATCTTCCGAGATGTTCACATTTCAAAGAAATGATTCCAAAGCCCCCAAGAAAGACATTGCTGAAATTCAAAACTGGCAAGAGCCTTATTTAGCTCTTAATAAGATTTATGTACATCTTAAAGAGAGTAAAGGATTTATAGTTACAGATTTTCCAAAGGAAATGCTACAAGAAATGGAAGAGGGTATAGTCTCTTTTCTTTTTGGAACCAAAGAAAATTGAGTTAGTTTGTGTTTTTTTTTAGATTTGTAGTTAACAAACTTTCAATGTCAAATAAGGCTATTAACAATTTAATGTGGGAGAACATGGACTCTTCTTGAGTTATTATTACAAACAGGCTGATTATAAAATTACCTTGTTAGGAAGTGATTAAATAAGTCTGCCTCTGTAAGATAAACAAAGGTACTACACTAATTTCATTTAATTTTTCAATAGTATTTATGTTTTGCTAGGGAAAAAACAAAATCTTACAGCCACTCTGTGTTGAGCTGACAGTCCTTGAAGTGGTTAGGCCAATGAGCCAAAGTGAAATTAACAGTCAAACTGTTAACTTACTGCTATAGGATAAACAAGAGGCCAAAATGAAAAGGGCTGACTCCTCGATGTTGCATTTTTCCCTATTGGAATAGCACCAGGCGAGGAACAGTCTGACATACACCCAGATGGGGGGAACCATCTCACTGCCTAGGAGCCCTCCACAAAAGATTCCTACTGTTTTAAGGTGTAGGGAGAAGAAAGGCTAGGAGTGGAAAAGTACTGAGTCAGAGTGGAGAAAAGTATTTTAATTAAGGCTTCTCCACCAATGAGAAGATCTTGGATAGAGGTACTTGACACATGACTCAGTCTAAGCTCCAAGAGGCCCCTAATGGAGGTGTCTAGGGTAGGAATGCAGAAATGCTTGTGGCAAGCATTAGAATAGCACTAGAATAACAGTAGTAGTAGTAGTAGTATAGCTTTCAGGAAGGAAAGGAGGTGGTGTGTCTTTGACTGCAACTGTCTCCAGAGATTGCAGTGCACAGGCTGTGCATCATGTCTGGTGTGGAGAGGACAGCTTTCCCCGCAAGAGATCTTCTAGGCAAAGCCTTTGTAATTACCTATGGCTGTGCCTGAAATATAACACATTGGATTTTAGCCAGGAGCTGGACTTTTCAACTAGAGAAACACTTGCCTTCAGAGTTTGGCACTGGTGCTGGGTTGAAATGAACCACCCCTCTTTCCATCACTAACTGTCTTAGGAAGTCCTAAGATTGTAGGGTAAAAGACTTGGTGAACAATATAGCTTTGAAAAGCTCACACTGATGCACCTATGTGTTTTTGCATTAATGTAGCTAAATTAGTGGAATTTTTAAAAACAAAATTGGCAGTCCTTTTTTTTTAACTCGTTCCTCATCTCCAGCATGGATCTTATTCCACTGTGATATCACGGAAAAGCTCCAACAGAACACAGTTAAAAGCTGTAAAGTTTCTGCACATGGAAAGTTATCTTATGGAGATGGCTATACAAAATAGATAACACAGCATATTTTAAGTTGGAGGTACAGTTTTCTGTTTTCTCAGTGTCCACAAAAAAACATAGTTGCTGCTGCTGAATACATGGAGTAAGAGTCTGCAAAGCATGCAAAGTACCCCTTAGCCACTCTAGGGGATTTTTATTATCTTTCAGGCCCTTCCTTACTGCTCTGGATACTGTAGAACAACTCTACCATATTTCTGAGTACAGCCCAGGCAGCTACAACACAGGTTTCTAAAATGACAATTAAGTCATGCAGATAGAAAATGAGGAAATCATCAGCAATATAACATGGAAGTTATATCGTTCATGTATCGTTTTTCCTAGACTCAAGGCACTATAATAACAGCAGTAATAGTTATAGCCTTCAGGAAGGGGGCAAGCTTTGCTAGTACATAGACAAGTGCCCTTTTAGCTCTCGTTTAGGAAAATTTAGAATGAGCCAACAGTACCCTGGGCTCCTTCCCTGACCCCCAGCATTAGACAGACCATAGGCTGGAAGCAAGTTGCACTTCCTCTCTTGCCCATTTTAACCTCAGCTTCTTTGCCCCAGGGCTCCACTTCAGTCTTCTTGTCTTGGCATGGGTAAGCCAACATTTCTTCTTTGTTGTCTGTGCATTTTTAATATATCCTGAGGCAACCTCCAGACATGCTTGATCTGTCCAACTTAACTCCTGAGGCACCGATTGTTTTTATTCTCCAGTTCTAAAGCTACATCAGTTGTAAGTAGTTTGGTTTCTAATACAATTTTTCTCCTGAGCCCTGTTAATTACTTGCATGATTTTGCAGAATGTGAAGTTTTTCAGTAGTACTGTTAATGGCAGATATTTTCTGTGAGACTAAGTGAAACAGTTTCCTGAGTCCCCAGCTTTTACTAATCATTGTCTTATATAAACTTAGAAAAACAATGGGACTAAATGAGTTAATACATGTACAGTGCTTAGAATTCCTGCATAGAGAAGGCTCTCAGTACCTACTAGTTACCATCATTAAGCTCCCAATAAATTTTAGTTACTGTAATTACTAAGCGAGGATGTATCTCTTTATTCATCTGGTTAATGGAATCACATTTCATTAACACATTAGAGTACACATTAGAGTAACTAATCAGTACGTGCAATTATATATTTAGATTATTGCACTGACAGCAAAAATATTGTATATCTGCAGTGTAACATTTATTAATCAGATTTGCAAACAATTCATTGATAAGTTGAACATTTTCACGTAAGTGAAAGGAACTAACATTTAAATTCAGATATATCACTTTATTTCTAGTCCTTCTAGAGGCCATATCAGCTTTTCTGTGTCCTTTTTTGTTCTGGATAATATGCTTTTGGCACTGCCTTTAGGCAAAACTGTGAAGAATGTGAATGTAGTAAATAGATAGGAAGTCATTTATAATTTGGCTTGGCCCAAATATATATATATTCACTAGAAAGCAGAGAATAGCAATTGAGTGAATATAAGGGGAATATATGTGACTGGAGTAGGTAATTGTAGGAAAGTAGTAGAATCAAGTAAGAAAGGAGTCAGGAGAAATACTGTGTTAGGACTGGCCGGGCACGGTGGCTCACTCCTGTAATCCCAGCATTTTGGGAGGCTGAGGCGGGTGGGTCACCTGAGGTCAGGAGATTGAGACCAGCCTGGGCAACATGGTGAAACCCCCTCTCTACTAAAAACAAACAAACAAACAAAATTACAAAAATTAGCTGGGTATGGTGGCACATGCCTGTAGTTGCAGCTACACTTTGGGAGGCTGAGGCAGAAGAATCGCTTGAACCTAAGAGGCAGGGGTTGCCGTGAGGCGAGGTCATGCCACTGCATGACCCAATTAGCTTGGGTAACAGAGTGAGACTCCATCTCCAAAAAAAAGAAAGAAATACTGTGTTAGGACTAACAGCATGGAGAGTTTTGAATGCTAGCCCAAGGAAATTAGATTTAGCACATAAAGAAATGGGAAATCATTGATTGTTTTTCAACAGGAAAATGACATGATGGAGTTTTACTATTCTGTTTTTACAAACAGCAGGCAGAGCGCATCATTAATGAGTCATAAGAGTCAGTTTAGTGGGTTGAAGTCCCAGCAGGAAACTGATGGCATACTCAAATTGAAGAGGGGTAATTTGAAGGACTATTAAGAGACTACAGTAGTCCCCCCTTATCAGTGGGGGATACGTTCCAGGACCCCCAGTAGATACCTGAGACCTCAGAACCAAACCCAATCACCATCAACTGGAACATATTTATGTCTGTGTATTCCACCCACAAATTTAATGCTTTTTCCATCTTTTTTTTTTTTTCCTTGAGATGGAGTCTCACCCTGTGGCCCAGGCTAGAGTGCAATGGCACGATCTCAGCTCACTGCAACCTCTGCCTCCTCCCAGGTTCAAACAATTCTCCTGCCTCAGCCTCCCGAGTAGCTGGGATTACAGGCACACGCCACTATGCCCGTTTTTTTTTTTTTTTTTTTTTTCAATAGAAACGGTGTTTTACCATGTTGGCCAGGCTGGTCTCCAACTCCTGACCTCGTGATCCTCCTGCCTCGGCCTTCCAAAGTGCTGCAATTATAGGTGTGAGCCACCGTGCCCAGCCACTTTTTCCATCTTAACTAAGCATGTATCACACACTGTGGCTGTAACTTGCAGTTTGAGGTCCAACAGCAAAACTAGCCCGGATTTCTTATTCTTTCTTCACAATTTCACAGGTAGAAGATTTGTTCATACTGTATATCTTAGCAACCTCAGCATACAATTTTTTTCTTAAGTGGAAAACTTTCACCTTTTCACTTAAAGGATGCACTTTATGATTTCTCTTTGGCATATCCAAATTGCCAGCATTGCTGCTGTTGCATTTTGGGGCCATTATTAAGTTAAATAAGGGTTGTTACTTGAACATAAGCACTGTGGTACCCAACAGTTGATCTGATAACCAAGATGGCTACTAAGTGACTAATTGGTAGGTAGTGTATACAGTTACAGCATGGATAAGTTGGACAAAGGGATGAATCACATCCTAGGTGGGATGGAGTGGGACAGTATGAGATTTCATCACACTACTCAGAGTAGTGTGCATTAAAAAATAATAATTTTAAAACTTATTTCTGGAATTTCCCATTTAATATTTTTGGACCCTGGTTTATCTTGCAAAACTAAAACCATGGAAAGTGAAACTACGGATCAGCATGTACTACGGTACTATTTTCAAAGGCATGAGGAGGGAGGAGAAAGATTATTACAAGCTGTCTTCTAGATATTTGGAGAAGGACAAGTGTTTGCTACTAGGTGGATACACTTATACATAGTTGTATTTGTGGGTAAAGAGACTCTCCTTTCCCCCAGCATTCTAGCAGCCACCTGGAATAATGGTCTCTTGGATCTCCATGCCCTCTTGACTGGCCCAGGCATCGCCGTTGTCTGTTCTTTGCTGTTAGTAGAATACAAAGAGAGAGGGACCAAACGTCTAGCTGTTCCTGCTACAGTACCCAAACCAGTGGCCCTTCCCACGCTTCCTGCTCCCTTTATCTATAGTCTGTAAGCTTGGAGCACCTTGGATGGAAGTCGCTTCCATCCTTTGTTGCATTTCTCTCTTGTGCTGTCTTTTGTGGGTGTTGGGGGCTGGTTAGAACTTTCTTCTTCAATCTGATCTCTTCTGTCTTCAGAGATTCCTTCTGATTTGCGATTTATTGAGAAGGCCTTCTTGTTTTCCAGTGACAATATGATTTAAAATTTTTTTAACTCTGGTCGGGCTCAGTGGCTCACGCCTGTAATCCCAACACTTTGGGAGGCTGAGGTGGGCAGATCACGAGGTTGGGAGATCGAGACCATCCTGGTTAACATGGTGAAACCCCGTCTCTACTAAAAACACAAAAAATTAGCCGGGCATGGTGGCGGGCTCCTGTAGTCCCAGCTCCTCGGGAGGCTGAGGCAGGAGAATGGTGTGAACCCAGGAGGCGGAGATTGCAGTGAGCCAAGATCGCGCCACTGCACTCCAGCCTGGGTAACAGAGCGAGACTCTGTCTCAAAAAAAATTTTTTTTAACTCTATATAGGCATATATGTATATGTTTATAAATATACACACATACATGTGTGCACACATACATATAAGTAAAGTGATATAAGGCTGTTGGGAGGGTGACTGGATCATTTACTTAGTTTATCATCTTGGTCCAGTGTCTAGGAAATAATTTTGCATTATCTTGATTTTTTCTCCCTTTTAGATTACAGGAGCTTATTAGTCCTAAGAAGGCTGAGGACACAGAGAAAAAAGATGAGCCCAGCAAATATAATCAGCAACAGGCCCTAATTGACCAGAGATACTTTCAGGTATTGAATTGATTTTTCATGACAAAAAGACTGATGTTCGTCATGAATCTTGGTTATCAGTTGCAGTGTAATAAATTATCAGTTGGTAAGGAATACTTGCACCTCATATTTATGTGTACTTATTCTGTTTTGTCTTTCTGTGATATAACTAACTGTTTGACTAAAAACATTGTAGACTTCGTCTTACTACTTAAAGGAGACTCTGGGCCTAGTTCAAAGCAGTTTAGTAAAGAGCTTTAAGATTTTTAAAAGATTTTATAATCCTTTTCCCTACTTTCCCCATGTAAGCCATTTTCCCTCTTCATGTTTCTTTTGTTGCTATTATTATTATATAAGTAAATCTATTTTCTTAGGGTCCTTGTATGGCTTTTGTTTTTGTGTAGAGACCTTAGTTCATCTGAAATTAATTTTCTATATGGTGTGATATAGGGAATCTCACCTTCCTAGTTTTACAGACCATTTATTGAATAGCTGAGCAGTTAAACCTGGTAGTTTAGTGACTGAACTGGACTTTCACTCATATTTTATTGGGTATACATAAGATTTTTAAATTTTAGATTATTCATTTTTTTAAAAATTAAGATATTTTTTCTAGGCTGCTATTTCTAATTTCTCTTAAAAAGTCAGAAGATCTGGCAACAAATTCCTGCATGGTTATTATCACAGCAGAATTAGGCCTTTCCCTTGTCAGATATGAGCATGTGTTCTGTAGTTAGCCAGTCCCTATTCATTCTTACTTCACTCATTTATACTCGTACCTGGATTCTCTGAGTGTCTGTGTTTGCAGTCTCTAATACACTACTTTTTTCTCTACTTTATTGAAATAACATTTTATCATAGATCATATTCCTTTATATGCACAGATTTCTTTTTAGATTCTCTAGTCTGTTGCATTTCTCAACTGTTTCCATATTTCAATTTCTATAGTTATAAGTTTTAATAGCCTTTGAGGCAAGTATCCTGTCATTTAAAAAATTTTTTTTATTGGCTATATTTTTAGCACATTTATTCTTCTGGATGAACAGTTTTCAAATTAAAAACTAAATCCCTTTGAGATGAACTAAAACTGAATTGACTTTATGGATTAATATTTGGAGAAATGGGCCGGGCGCAGTGGCTCAAGCCTGTAATCCCAGCACTTTGGGAGGCCGAGACAGGCGGATCACGAGGTCAGGAGATCGAGACCATCCTGGCTAACACGGTGAAACCCTGTCTCTACTAAAAAAATACAAAAATCTAGCCGGGCGAAGTGGCGGGCGCCTGTAGTCCCAGCTACTCGGGAGGCTGAGGCAGGAGAATGGCGTAAACCTGGGAGGCGGAGCTTGCAGTGAGCTGAGATCTGGCCACTGCACTCCAGCCTGGGCGACAGAGCGAGACTCTGTCTCAAAAAAAAATATATATATATATATATATATATATATATATATTTGGAGAAATGACACCTTAACCTTTTTGAATCATCACATTCAGAAATATGTACTTTCATCAGGGTCATCTTTTATAGTCTTCAATAAAGTGTTGTGTATTTTTTAATTTAGCTCTTACATATTTCTTGTTAGGAAATACCTTGTTATTTCCTAGGTATTTTATAACTTTTATTGCTATTGTAAATGGGAACCAAGCACCCTTCTGAAAACTGTTTTGTTTTAGACTTTCTTGTACCAGTATGTAACTGGATTTCATTTTGTTTCTGAGACTCAATTTGAGAGACTTTGTCCTTTAAAGGGGGAATTCAGGCCGGGTATGGTGACTCACGCCTGTAATCTTAACACTTTGGGTGACCGAGGCAGGAGGATTGCTAGAGGCCAGGAGTCTGAGACCAGCCTGGGAAATATAGTGAGACCACATCTATAGAAAAAAAAATTAATTAGTTGGGCATGGTGGCGTGTGCCTGTAGTCCTAGCACTTGAGAGGCTGACATGGGAGGATCACTTGAGCCCAGGAATTCAATGCTGCAGTGAGCTCTATTCGCACCACTGACTCCATCTTAGGCCACAGAGTGAGACTCTGTCAAATAAATAAATAAAACATATATACATACATCAATCTGAAGTGAAATATTGAATTACACTAATTTGGACTTTAAAAGCTTCTAAATAAACATCTGAAGTAATATAATAAACATATTAAGTCATATTACCAGGAGGCCTATTAGTTATATCTTGAAGTATGACCAGGGACGATGATTCAGGAGCAAAATGCTATCTTTATATTGTGAAACTTTTTATTAAATAGGCTGAACTTGATGGTGGTAATAGGAAATGGCTTTATTCTTCTCTCTTTAAACATGCTTTTTGGGGTCTCCCTTTTTTTCCTTGGATAATATGTAAGGTAGAACTCATCACTTATGGGGAGAGGGTTATAGTCAAATAGTATACTATCTTAATATATTAAGATATTTAAAATTCAGTCCAGGCATCAATGATACTATTTTTGGAGACAGGGTCTTGCTCTGTTGCCCAGGCTGGATTGCATTATCATAGCTCACTGCAGCCTTGAATTTCTGGGCTCAAGTGATCTTCCTGCCTCAACCTGGGATTACAGGTATGAGCCACCATACTCAGCCTGGGGATTACTGTTAATTTCCTTAAACATTAAGGAAACTGATAACAGTCTTGTGGGTTTGTAGGAGAATATGCCTACTTTTAAAAGATGCACGCTTTATTATTTCAGGGTGAAGAGTTTCTTCAAATGGTTCACCTAAAAATATAGATAGTGAGCAAATATGGCACAATACTAACAATTGTTGAACCTAGGTAGTGATTATATGGGTGTTTGTAATAGTAAATTTTGTTTCAACTTTACTGTGGCATAGGATGCCCAATATTTGGTTAAACATTATTCTGGATGTGTCTGGGAAGATGCTTCTGGATGAGATTGACATCTGAATCAGTAGACTTAGTGAAGCAAACTGCCTTTCCTAATGGGGTAGGCCTCATCCAGTCATTTGAAGGCCTGAGTAGAACAAAAGGCTGAATAAGAGGGAACTCCTCCCCGCTGACTGCTTTCAAGATGGGACGCTATTTTTTTCCTGCCTTCAGACTCAAACTGAAACATTAGCACTTGCAGAGGTCTCAGTCTGCCTGTGTTTGGACTGCAAATATCCATTAGCTTTTCTGGGTCTTCGCTTACTCACTGCAGATCTTGAGACTGTCAGTCTTCATAATTGCATGAACCAATTCCTTGTGATAATTCTCTTTGTATATTTAATGAAATGCATGTATATAATATATATAGACATAAAGCACTCCTTTAAAATATATAACTTTGTAGGCATAGGATAAATATTTTGACTAAACACACTATGTTTTTTTTTAAAGGTGCTGTGTAGCATCAATTCAATTATCCACAATCCAAGAGCTCCAGTAATAATTTATAAACAGAGCAAAGGGGGAGCCCAAAATTTTAATAAAGATCTTATTCAAGATTGTGGATTTGAGCATCTTGTTCCTGTAATAGAAATGTGGGCAGATCAACTGACATCCTTAAAGGTAAGGGGTTGACTATTCTTTATATGCTTTGAACATCTATTGGACTCTATGTGCTTTATTTATAGGACTTAATTTAGGGCTAAAAATTAAATAGGGTTTAATTTTTTTATTTGTGTGTTAACTGTAAAGCTAAAAAAACTTATCTAAAACTGAAATCTTCCTACTTACATGTCTATTTTAGGTACTGTTTTGATGTTGCCATTACTGTAAGCTTCACTTCCTCTAAGGCTCTACCAAACAAGAAATTTTTGGGTTAATTTCCTTATTGAAAATCTATAGTGGATCCACTTTGTACTTCTAGGCCTTTCCCTGTTCTACCTTCATCTGCCTCCTTTTGGTATCTCCATGCTACGATTTTCCTGGCCCTTATTCCTCTTCAGATATAATGTCTTATCCTTCATTTCATTATAATTGGGGATATTTTCTCTCTCTTCACACTTTATTTTCTGTCTCTCAGAACTGAGCTTGTCTCCATTTCTGCTTATTCTCTAGAACAGGTAGTAAGCTAGCAGCCAACCCTACCCTTCCCTATCCTATCTATTCATGGAAGACTACATTTTATTTACTTTATAGAGTTGTGTATTGCATGGTTTCAGGTTTTTTCAGTTTTAACTAGTTTGCTGAAAGGTAAATAGTTGAAATCAGTAGTATTTAACTTCTTTGCCCTTTAAACTTTAGATTTCTTAGTAACTAATATAATACATAGCATACGCCTGTTAATGAAAATGTGATTCAATAATAGTGTTTGCAACAGAAGTCTTATTACATGAAGTACAAGTGATGCAGAAGATATCTGTTAAGAATGTATAAGCTCCCTGAAGACAGTGTTTTTATTTGTTCTGATATGTCCCCAAGATCCTCCTGATGAACGAGTGCTCAATTAATATTTGTTAAAGGAATGAAGCAGAATAATATATTCCAAGACAACAAAATTGGGGGTGGTGATGTTAATTTTTTTTAAATTTCTACTTGCCTTTTTATAGAGGGCTCAGGCAGAGCTACATAATACATAAACGTTTTGATTGAGTGACAGTGCTAGATTAATATACTTACTTTATAGGCCAGAGTTCCTCCAGTCTGTATCTCAGAAGAGTGTAAAATAATTAGTAATCATGTAAATCATGGTATTTCCTCAATCATTGCCTGTCAGAGGGTTCTCCCAGTAGGAGGGAACAGTGCTGACTCCACCTTTCTCCTTCTCAGAAGGGAAGGACTAGAAAAAGCCCTAACCTTCCTAGAAGAAAAGACTAGAAGAGGAAGAAGACAAAGGGAAGAATCACATTAATGGATAGTTATTGATCGTTTATCATGCTAAGCCATTATGAGATAAACACAAGATTCACACTAATTAGGCAAAATATACTTAAAAATATGAAACAAAATGTAATCATTTATGATATCATTAAAAGAAATGAGTGACATAAAAATAGATTAGCTCTGATGAAGTTCTGAGTGAATGATGCAGATAACTTGTGCTCTAGAGTCTGGAGGAGAAAGAGAACACTCTGATTATAGCCCCCAAGAAAGGCTTTGCCGTGGTGGTGAGTTCTTGCTATTGTATAGTTTTCTGAGTAGGAGGAGGCAAGGAATTCACTTTATAATTAGAATATTCTGAGGACACCCAAGAGGAAATTATTAAGAATTAGTTACTTCTGCCATTGGAGTAACTCATGAGTTTTGAGCAGTGCTTCAGATATTAATACTACAGTTTCAGGGTCCGAATTAAGAAACTACATGAGATTCTCTGAGGCCTCATATTAAAGGTTATTTGATATGTAACAACCTCTAAGTTTGGGACAACCATCTTCCCTTATTAGTTTTTTCCCTCAGTTTAATTTGGCTTTAAAGAGTAGGATAGGTTTGAGGAATGAGTGGATAAGCAAAATGTGGTATATACATATATTGCAATATTATTCAGCCATTAAAAGAAAAAAAATTCTGACCCATGCAACATGGGTGAACATTAGGAGGACATTATGCTAAGTGAAATAAGTCACAAGAAGATTCCACTTATATAATTCCACTTATATGAGATACTTAGTGAAAGTCATAGAGACAAAGTAGAGTGGTGATTGCTAGAGGGAGGAGGGAAATGAGAAGTTATTGTTTAATGAGTACAAAGTTTCAGTGTTACAAGATGAAAAGTTATGGAGATGGATGGTGGTGTTGGTTGCACAACATTATGAACATATTTAATAACACTGAACTTACATTTAAAAATGGTTAAGATGGTAAATTTTATGTATATTTTACTACTTTTAAAAATTGGAAGAAAAGAAGGCTGGGAAAGACATGGAGCCAGCTGCCTCCATCCTTGTGTCTTTTCCCTCCTGCCTTTCCAAGAAAGGTGAACTACAGATGTTGTAGCTTTCCCCAACCCAGTACATTCTTGAATACTTTTGCTTTCCTATTCTCCAGTGCTTCAGAGGCCAGACATACACAGTAGGCTGGCCCATGGTAGTACTTCTACATCTCTACAACTGGGCAATGTAAAGAACCTAGGAGACTCTCTTACATTTTTTCAGAGCTTACTTGATAGACTGTGCTACAACTATCCTGTCACTGCTTAGGAGACCAGAACATCTTTTCTTCTTAGCTTTGTAATACTCTTTTATTCTGAAGCAAAAATGTATTAGATTGGCTGTGCTTTTTACCATAGATTACTTTATAAATGTGCCTTATTGCTGGAGCATTGGTTAATAAAGGTGTCATTATGCTGTTATTTGCTGACTTTTTTTTTTTTTCCAAATTCTAGTGGCACTGATGGTAAAACATTCATTTGACATGAAATTTATTGCTATGAATTACTATAGTAGTAACTGCCTTCCTACCAATTGAAAGGTTAAAGATACCAATATGTGAAGTCTGAGCCTTAAGTGGAGAATGCCAAGTGAAGTACTAAAATAAGTTAGAAAAAGGAGGAACTTCTTGTACTTCTTTCTGTTTTCTAGAGCTATGCTGTCTAGTATGGTAGCCTCTAGCTTCATGTGGTTATTGATCACTTGAAAGGTGGCTAGTCCTGATTGAGATGTGTTATAAGTGTAAAATATACACTGGATTTAAAAGACTTTGTATGGAAAAAATTAAAATATTGCTTTTATATTGAAATGATAATATTTTGGATATATTGGGTGTAATAAAATATACTATTACAGTTAATATCACATGTTTCTTTTCACTTTCCATACTATGGCCCTAGACAACTTAAAATTCCTGTGGCTCACATTACATTTCTTTTGAACAGCATTGTTCCAAAGGACCAAGCACTGTGCCATACACATATGGATTGAGTATCCCTTATCCGCAATGCTTGGGCCTAGAAGTGTTTTAAGAATTGTTTCAGATTTTGGAGTATTTGCAGAATATATGCCATTTGAGCATCCCTGATCCAAAAATCCAAAATTCAAAACGCTCCAATGAGCATTTCTTTTGAGTGTCATGTTGTTGCTCAGAGTGTCAGATTTTAGAGCATTTCAGATTTTTGGATTAGGGATTCTCAACCTGTAGTAGATGTTCAGTAAATATTTGTCAGTTGATCATTTTAGAGCTCTGAACTTTCAGTAGCCTTGCCCATTGCGCACAGTTTAAAATCAATTAGGGCACCACAACTAGGCCAAGAAAACTGACTATTATAATGTAGAATAAATTTGGGGAACCTTTCACATTGAAAACTTGCCTGGAGATACATGTTATAACATGGATAAATCTCAAAAACATTATGCTAAGTGAGAGAAGCCATTCATCAAAGACTACTTATTGTATAATTCCATTTATGCAAAATGCCCAGAATAGGCAAATCCTTAGAAATATAAAATAGTTTAGAGATCAACCCTAGGAGCTGCAGGGAAGGGAAAATGGGGAAGGAAGGACTGTGAGTGGGTCTGAGATTTCTTTTTGGAGTATGGATATGTTCTGAAATTAGATAGTGCTGATGTTTGTACATGTGTGAAAATATTAAAACTACTGAATTGTATACTTAATGAGGGTAAATTTTATGGTATATGAATTACATCTCAATAAAGCTGTTATATAACATATTCAAAACCAAAATACAAAGGCAAGTTTATTCTTTATGTATCAACAATTCAAAATAATGAAATAATATGGAACAATAATAAATAACATAAAATTACTTAGAGCACCCAGATTCAGAATAATCAGTGTATAATGTTTTCTGTAAAGCCTGTGTTTACAGAATTTTTTAAATTTAATTTTTAGAATTAGAGAAACCTAATTTTAACTGACTTTTCTAAATTGGTAATAGTATTTTTTTAAAACAATACTGATGATGGTTATATATATATAATTTAATGTGTGTAATTGTTTTATTAATTTTATAAAACATATATAAAACATAATTTTTTATGTTCTATTATGTTACTATTGAAATTATTTAAATCAATAATACCATATAGTTTCTTTTGTTATAAAGGATTTGTATAAGTCCTTGAAAACACTATCTGCAGAACTGGTACCTTGGCATAATTTGAAGAAGCAGGATGAAAATGAAGGTATCAAAGTTGAAGATTTGTTGTTTATAGTAGATACTATGTTGGAAGAAGTTGAAAATAAGGAAAAGGTAATACTTACATAAATGGTCACATTCTAATGTTCTCTTATCTCAAAAATTGATAATTTGATGTGAATATTAATATGTATTCTATTAGAGTTCTGTTTGTCTTTTAAAAGTTTTTATTTGGGATTATTTTAAGATATGAACTCTTTATTTTTTACTTCTCTTTTGGACAGGACAGCAATATGCCAAACTTTCAAACTTTGCAAGCTATTGTCTCTCACTTCCAAAAGTTATTTGATGTGCCTTCTTTAAATGGAGTCTATCCCCGAATGAATGAAGTTTATACTAGGCTTGGAGAAATGAACAATGCTGTGAGAAACCTCCAAGAACTCTTAGAATTAGGTGATGACCTAATTTGTCATTTTTGGCCCCCATTTAAGAATTTTTAATAAATTAACAAAAAGTAGATAATTTTTTTTTTTTTTTTTTTTTTTTTATGGAGTTTCGCTCTTTTTGCCCAGGCTGGAGTGCAATGGCACGATCTCGGCTCACCACAACCTCCGCCTCCTGGGTTCAAGCGATTCTCCTGCCTCAGCCTCCTGAGTAGCTGGGATTACAGGCATACGCCACCATGCCTGGCTAATTTTGTATTTTTAGTAGAGACGGGGTTTCTCCATGTTGGTCAGGCTGGTCTTGAACTCCCGACCTCAGGTGATCCACCCGCCTCAGCCTCCCAAAGTGCTGGGATTACAGGCGTGAGCCACCGCACCCGGCCGATAAAAAAATTTTTAAGTGAAAAAAATTGAGGATAACTGAAGCATAAAATGTTTGATGTATGTAATTTTGAAAATTCTCTGTTAAAATATCCTTTTATTTCTCTTTTGCAGATAGTTCATCCTCATTGTGTGTGCTGGTAAGCACTGTTGGAAAACTCTGTAGGCTGATTAATGAAGATGTGAATGAGCAGGTTATGCAGGTATTAGGACCTGAAGACCTCCAGAGGTATTTGTTTTAAAAGTTTACAAAGTATCATCCAGAATGGCCGGGTGTGGTGGCACACGCCTGTAGTCCCAGCGACTTTGGGAGGCTGATGTGGGAGGATCACTTGAGCCCAGGAGTTTAAGTCCAGTCTGAGCAACGCAGTGAGACCTTGTCTCTAAACAATAAAAATAAAAATAAATATTACCCAGAATTCGTGGAGGGGGTGAAATTAAAGACTTTCAAAACTTATTTACCTTCCCTGTTTGGAATAGCATCTTTTCTGTGTGTATGTGACTATAGGCAAACACCACCACGCCCAGCTAATTTGTGTGTGTGTGTGTGCGTGTGTGTGTGTGTGTGTGTGTGTGTGTGTGTGTAGAGAGAGAGAGGGTTGCACCATGTTGCCCAGACCAGTCTCAAACTCCTGGGCTCGAGTGATCCACCTGCCTCGGCCTCCCAAAGTGCTGGGATTACTGGTGTGAGCTACCGTGCCCAGCCTTGGAATAGCATATTTTAAGTAACTTGACAATCTAAGATAATCTCAAACCCTTAGGGATGGAGGAAATGCCAAGTATTTTCAAGATAAAAATAGATTGTAAAGCCTATAAAGAAGGTCAGGAACTCTTCAGCATAAGCCTGTTCTCAGGGAATATTATATATGGAGAAATTCAAACTTTGTTAGCAACATCATGTAAGTTCTGATCATATCAATAAGTCCTATTTTTAGGATACTATCATAGACCACTGAATAATCATTAACAGCATATTTATTTGATTAGAAGATAAATGCTAAGGATTTTTTTAAAAGACTAGGCATCTCTAACATAAAACCTGGTATTTTTAGAAAATTATCAAAACGTCGTAGCTATAGTTAAAGCAACTTTCCCCACACCTGACCTCCAGTTTTATATTACAGCATATGTGAAGGGAAACACACAATGTATACCACATAAACCACGTTTTGCAAGTTTTCCTAGAAGAACCCTTACATAATCTGACAGTTGGTGCTTTTAAAAGGAACATATATCTTATTACTGGCCTATTTCCTCCGTCCCACAGTTTTACTGACTACTGATTTTTTTTTTTTTTTTTTTGAGACACTGTCTCACTCTGTTGCCCAGGCTGGAGTGCAGTGGCTCAGTCTTAGCTCACTGCAACCTCTGCCTCCCAGGTTCAAGCCATTCTCATGCCTCAGCCTCCCAAGTGGCTGGGGTTACAGGCATGCGCCACCACGCCCAGCTAATTTTTGTATTTTAGTAGACATGGGGTTTCACCATGTTGGCCAGGCTGGTTTTGAACTCCTGACCTCAAGTGATCCTCCTGCTTTGGCCTCCAAAGTGTTGGGATTACAGGCGTGAGCCACCATGCCTGGCCTGATATTTTTCCTTAATGTTTAATAGGATACTGGGTGTAAAAGCCAATTATTTTTAGAAAATGCTGTAAAAGCATGGTCTCTCTAAGAAGGCTTGAGCTTATTGGGAAGTTTGCCATGTTAAGAATGTTATATATTGGCCGGGTGCAGTGGCTCACGCCTGTAATCCCAGCACTTTGGGAGGCCGAGGTGGGCAGATCACAGGTCAGGAGATTGAAACCATCCTGGCTAAACATAGTGAAACCCCGTCTCTACTAAAAATACAAAAATTAGCCGGGCGTGGTAGCGGGCACCTATAGTCTCAGCTACTTGGGAGGCTGAGGCAGGAGAATCCAGGAGGTGGAGCTTGCAGTGAGCCGAGATTGCACCACTGCACTCCAGCCTGGGCGACACAGTGAGACTGTGTCTCAAAAAAAAAAAAAAAAGTTATATATGAATTTAACAAATTTTACATTGATATTTAAATGTTTTTTTGAGAAAAGCCATATTAGATTAACAAAAAGCTCAGAAAGGAAGGACTGTAGTAAATGATCATTAAGTTTATGTTTAAATTAGCAACATAGTTTCTATTTTGAAAATGTTCTGTTTGCAATCAGATGCAAGAACTCTAAGTTAGAAATTAGGTTTAAATTGTGCATTTTTTAAACAGCATTATCTACAAATTGGAAGAACACGAGGAATTTTTCCCAGCATTTCAGGCATTTACTAATGATCTACTTGAAATCTTAGGTAAGATCTCTGGGGGTGTTGGTTAAATTTTGAGTCTTAAAATGTCAGTGCATTTAAGAAAAGGGTGTTCCTTAGTCACTGGATTAGTATTTTTATCTAGTGGTTGGACGCCACTAACAGTTCTGGAAACACATTCCTTACAAGCAGTTAGAGTTTGTTGGGATTAGTCCATAGAACAGAAACACAGACCCTTAACAGCGATAGGAACTGCCTTTGTTGGAGGACCTTATCATGAGAGATAGCATCACTCTGGCCATGCCCTGGCTCTGTCATTGTCTAATGAGAAATATTCATTGGATTTATGATCTAAGAAGATCCTTCCTTCCTCTTTTTTTTTTTCTTAAGATACCACCTATCTACAAAATGTTTTAAATATACAAATAAATTTCCTCTGGTGATATGAAGTAACATAAAGTCATAAATATCTATGGAAAGGAAAAGATGAAATATTACACTCATACCGAGGGTCAGATTGAGGGCTTCATTAGTAGTAGTGTCTCCTAAAAGGAAAAAAATTGCTTAGGACTCATAAGGCAAAATAGTAGACCTTATCTAGTTTAAATATAATTACATATGGCTATAAAATTATTTATCTTACTATTAAGAATAATTTTTAAAGTGATTTATTCACTAGTGAATTCTTTTTTTCTGTATAGCTCATTTGAAAGATTTTTTTTTTTTTAAAGAATGGCTCTTGGCTTTTAGAAGAGGAAATGAAGCTTGGTGATGAAGATAAGGGAATGAGTCAATGAAAACTTGATAAGAAGAATAAGTGAAAGAAGTATCTAATTAGAATATATAGCCTAGTGATCATAAAGGAAGTTTTGTGACCAGTTTTATGTGCACTGGGGAAGCAAGGGAGACAATGAGTGAGCATGCTTTAGGCTTGTCCTCATATTTAAAAAGATCATGGCAAGTGAAAATGTAATTTGAAAGTTAAACTTGAGATGAGGTATGAAATTGTGTAAGTGTGTTGTCTGATATCCTGAAGAGCCTGGTTTCATAAAATAATATGATTCTACTTGCTCTGGGATTGCTATTAACTTAAGCAGTGATGTTCTCATCATTCATAAATATTTGGCACATTAATAAATATATTTTAATAGGATGTGCTGGTAACACTTATTTCAGAATGCTTCTATAGAAACTTCCTTTCAGGTATTATGATGCTCAGCATGGTTCATAAAGATCATTTGCTTCAGAAAGCCAAGTTTCTCTGGAGATAAATTCTGTATTTTGGTCAAAGTTGAAATTCTGAGGTTAAACATTATATTTAACATTGGGAAAGTTAAATCTGGCAAACATGACTTTTTTTAATTAATAGTATCACTCAGCATGTAGGTGCAGGGTAGTAGACTGAATAACAGATATGAAGAGTACCTTTAGTGAGTAAAAAAAAAAAAATCCATTCTTTTTCTCATGTAAGTGGTGTGATTGACTGAGGAAATTCCCATATCAGCCAAGGTCCCTTGCTGTGAGGTTCATTTGTAAGGCAGGTTTCTCACTTAATGAGAAAACAGGTAATTTCAGAATGGGCAGGGGTCGGTGTCAAGGAATAACTTGATCTTGTACCTTACCACAATGCAAGGGACTAAACAAATTCTGTGTTGTAGGTTTGCTTATATTGTTTCCGTTCCCATATCTTGATGCTTTGTTAGTGGATTCAGACAGGTATTCTGACTGAAGTTGGGAGCTTAAAGAACTAAATGAATAGTAGGAGAGCATGGGCTATGTGTGTAGGCTAAATGAAGAGCGACCAATATCCAGCTAAACAGTGGAGAGAGTTGGAATCCAAGAAAGCATGTTTTATGTAAAGGAATGTGTTTATTAATGATGGCTTAACAGAATAAGCTAGAAAAAAGTAGTGGGTATCTAGAGAACCTGCCATTGTGGCTTACCTTAAGTAGGCCTGGGATCTGGATAATGAGATAAAGGATTTTGCTCCCTTAGTGGCCAGGAGCTTCAGAGAGTGAATTCTAACTTAGGCTGGTTGGAATAAGATAGTCTTAGAAAGAAAAATCATTCAGAAAGAGCCTGTCAGAGAAGAGCCTGGATTGATTTATCTGGTAAGCTGGACCAGGCTAAGCTCTATAATACATTGCACTTGAGGTTTGTATTCTTGATGAGGTTCTCTTTTTGATTAGGCAGATAACTGTTTTTTGAGACATAGTGTGCTCTCTGTCACCCAGGTCAGAGTACAGTGATACAATCTCAGCTCACTGCAACCTCCACCTCCCAGGTTCAAGCAATTCTCCTGCCTCAGCCTCCCAAGTAGCTGGGATTACAGGTGCCCACTACCACACCCAGATAATTTTTGTATTTTTAGTAAAGATGGGTTTTCACCGTGTTGGCCAGGCTGGTCTTGAACTCCTGACCACAAATGATCTTCCCATCTCGGCCTCTGAAAGTGCTGGAATTACAGGCATGAGCCATTGCACCCAGCCGGCAGATACCTTTCATCTTAGAGTGATCCGCTACTAAGAAATCTTCCCAAGAAAATTAAAGAGGGCAAGACTGTTCTATGAGTACAAATTCCTAAGTCCTCACATGGAGACCCAGGGAGGAGATGCCTCTACCTGGGATTTCATCATGTAGGTGCACCCATGTAGTGATACAGATCTAATGAGACACTAACATACCACACACATGGGCAGCTGGATCTGTTAATAAGGGTATGCTGCTAATGAAGTTAATACTAGAATCAGAGGGTACTTGTAGGTATGTGGTAACTTTTATAAACAGAGCCCCTGTGAAGCATCTGTATCCGAATCAGTGATAATCTGTCATCACTATTGGAGAAAAACTTCATGTGCACAAAAGCACCAGTATTGTTGCCTTTATGTTTGGGGTTTGCCTTTACATATAGGTTCTTGTTTCATGTGAGTTTACCACTAGAAAAATTACTCTCTTTTATTATTACTTTTTTGTATTACAGAAATTGATGACTTGGATGCCATTGTACCTGCAGTAAAGAAATTAAAAGTACTTTCATACTGAAAACAAATCAAATCATTTTTACTGTGTAAATTGTATTCTTAACATTTTGTATTTTGTAGGATTGATCTTATTTTGAGACAAGGGTTGTAAAATGTATTTGCTCTCAGAATTCATCCCCTTCTTAGTATTAGGTCATTCTTCATCTCTATAATTTTTATTAACTTTGAGATTCTTATACAGAAAATAGTTGCAAGGGTAAAGTAGTGAATTAACTTTAGATCTCTTCATTTATTAAGCAATTATTGAGTGCTTAAAATTTAAGGTTGTTTTAGAGTGGAGTTTGTGAGTAAAAGAGGAGGCCAGGGAGACAGATTACAAGTAGTAGGTTGCAATCTTTTAGATTCAGGTTGTAGTAATCTTTGAGCCACGACAAAAGGAATGCCAAGAGCTCTCTAAATTTAGCTAGTAGGAAGCTACTGCTCTCCTGGCAAGGATTAATTGGCACATTCTGTTAAGATACCCCTCATGGGTATCTTTCAAATAGGAAGAATCAGGAAGAAGAAAAGGAAGAAAGAAAAACTGTTTAATCATTTCTGTTAGGGTAGGAAATGAATCATAGGGTAAAATGGATGAGTAGATAGAAGTCTCTCATTTAAAAAGTGTCTTTTGCAATCTTGATGTAATGCACTTTTTATAAGGACTTGAGATCTCAAATAAAATTTTTGTAAAGAATTTCCAAACGTAAGTGTCCTCAATGATGTGCTTGTATATTACTGACAAATAATGAGTCATATTCTCTTCCTAGGCTGAACCTTCCTTGAGCAACTTGTACATCCTTGCTGCATTTTATGTAAGACTACTTTACTTGCTGCCTTCTATTTATTCTGTATTCTCAATATTCAGTTACATTTTCTTAAGGGTCAGTGTTCTGCCTCATACCCATGAGAACAAGCCACTTTGGACTATTCTTCCCCACTTTTATAAGTAGCAGGTCTAGGAAGATTTCTCTGTCAGTCTTGTTGGTGGGCATATAGAATATTGTAACACATTTCCAGGAAGCAGCATGGTGGAATGGTGAGTAAACATCAGCAAACAAGCATCCACATCCTTGGTGTTACGACTTTAGGGATCAGACATAAAATAATAGGCTTCTTCTAGGTTTAAAATTCTTTGTCATGATAGCCTGTAGTTACATTACTAAACACTAACTTACAATTTGTAGAAGAACTGTGTCTTGAAGGTTGGGTACCAAAAATATTTGGATACTCAATAATATAAATACTAAATATTGATTAAATTATTCCAAGAAATTGAAGGCAGGGCAAGATGGCAGAATAGAAGCCTACACTATTGATCCCCATTGCAGGAACACCAAATTTTAACAACTGTTTACACACAGAAAAGCACCATCACAAGAACCAAAAAATCAGGTGAGCAATCACAGTATTGGTTTTAACTTCATATTGCTGAAAGAGGCATTGAAGAGGGTTAGAGAGATAGCTTTGAATCACTGATGCCACTCCTCCCTGACCCCCTGGCAGTGGCTGCACTGTGGGGTCTGAGTCTGTGCAGTTGGGGGAGGGAAAGCACAGGAACTGGGGGACTTCACATTGAACTCAGTGCTGCCTTGTCATAGTGGAGAGTAAAGCCATGCTAGGCTAAGCCAGAGTGAATGCACGGAGGGAGCATTTGGACCAGACCTAGCCAGAGTGGAATTCTCCATTCCAGCTACCAGAACTTGAGTTTCTTGGCAAGCCTTGCCACTGTGGGCCAAAGTGCTCTGGGGTCCTAGGTAAACTTGAAAGGCAGTCTAGGACACAAAGATTGCAGTTAATTCCTAGGCAACTCCTAGTGCTGGATGGGCTCACAGCCAGAGGTCGAGGGTGACAGATGACCTAGGGAGACACCAGCCAGTGCAGCTAAGGGAGGAGTTCTTGCACCACTCCTCCCCCAAGCCCAGGCAGGCCGCAATGAAAGTGACTCCTTGCTTCTGCTTAAGGAAAGGAAAGCAAAGAGTAAAGAGGACTTTGTCTTGCATCTTGGATACCAGCTTAGCCACAGTAGGGTAGAGCACTGGGTAGAGTCGCAAGGCCCTCATTCCAGCCCCTAGCTCATAAACATTTCTAGGCACACCTTGGGTCAATAGGGAAACCACTGTCTTGAAGGGCAGGACCTTGTTCTGGCAGGATTCCTCACCTACTGACTAAAAGAGTCCTTGAGCTGTGAACTACCAGCAGCAATACCCAGATAGTATGCTGTGGGCCTTGGGCTCTGAGACATGCTGACTTCAGGTGTGACCTAGCACATTCCCAACTGTGGTGGCTATGATGAAAAACTCCTCTTGTTTGAGAAAAGCAGAGGAAAAAGTAAAGAGGACTTTGTCTTGTCACTTTAGGTACCAGCTCAGCCACAATAGAGCTTTTGGGGTCCCTGAGGCTTTTGGGGTCCCTGAATCCAAGCCTAGGCTCTTGGGCAGCATTTCTGGACCCTGCCCTGGGCGCCCACTGCCCTTCAGGGTGAGTATCAGGCCTGGCAGCATTCACCACAAGCTGGCTGAGAAGCCCTTGGGCTTTAAGTGAACATAGGTGGTGGCCTAGCAGAACCCCCTGTGGGCCAGTGGTGGTGGTGGCCACAGGGAGAAGCCCCTCTGCCAATGGAAAGGGGAAGGAACAGCAGGAAGGACTTCATATTGTGATTTGAGTGCCAACTTGGCCACAGTACAATAGAACATCAGGCAAAATTGTATGGTTTTTGACTCTAATCCCTGGCTCCCAGACAGCATCTCTGTACCTGCCCAGGGCCTGGGGATACTTGACACCCTGAAGGGAAAGACACAAACCTAGTTGGCTTCACCACTTGCTGATTGTAGAACTCTCGGGCCTTGAGTGAATATAGGTGGTCAAGTAATAGTTACAGGAGACCTTGGGCAAGACCCAGTGCTGTGCTGGCTTCAGGTCTGATCCAATGCAGTCCCAGTGGTGGTGGCCACAGTGGGAGAGAGAGAGAGGTAGGTGGTGGTCAAGTAGTGGTTACAGCGGGTCTTTGGCAAGACCTGGTGCTGTAGTGGCTTCAGGTCTGATCCAGTGCAGTGCCAGTGGTGATGGCCACAGTGTGAGAGAGAACGGGGTAGGTGGTGGTCAGGTAGTGGTTACAGCGGGTCTTTGGCAAGACCTGGTGCTGTGCTGGCTTCAGGTTTGATCCAATGCAGTCTCAGTGGTGGTGGCCATGGGAGAGGGAGGGCGGGGGTGAGGGGGGAGAGAGGTCAACTGTAGAGTTTTTATTTTATTTTTGCTTGTTTATGTAATCAATGTTGTCAGTTTAAAATAATGAGTTATAACTTGCAGTAAGCCTTTCAGTAACCTCAAATCTAAAAATATGCAATTGATTTAAAAAACAAGAAATTAAATCATACCACCAGAGAACACCACCTTCACTAAAAGAAAGACAGGGAGGAAGGCAAGAAGGAAAAGAACACTACAGAACAACCAGAAAACAACAAAATGGCAGGAGTAAGTCCCTACTTATCAATAACAACATTGAAGGTAAATGGACTAAACTCTACAATCAAAGCACAGCGGCCGAATGGATGAAGAAACAAGACCCAATGATCTATTGCTTGCAAGAAACACATTTAGCCTATAAAGATACACCTAGACTGAAAACAAAGGGATAGAAAAAGATATTCCATGCCATTAGAAACTAATAAAGAGCAGGAGTAGCTATAATTATATTAGACAAAATAGATTTCAAGGCAAACACTTTAAGAGACAAAAAGGTCATTATATAACGATAAAGCGGTCAATCCAGCAACAGGATATGCTTGCAAATACACTAATACTGGAGCATGCAGATATGTGAACTAAATATTATTTGAGCTAAAGAGAGAGCTCCCAATACAATAATAGCTGGCGTCTTCACCACACCACTTTCAGCATTGGTTGGACAGATCTTCCAGGCAGAAACTCAACAAAGAAACATCAGATTTAATCTGTACTGTGGGACAAATGAATCTAATAGATATTTACCAAACATTTCATCCAAAGGCTGAAGAATACTGAAAATTATTCTCCCCAGCACATGAATCATTATCAAGGATAGAGCATATGTTATGTCACAAAACAAGTCTTAAAACATTCAAAACATTGAAATAATAAGCATCTTCTCTGACTACAATGGAATAAAAGTAGAAATCAATAGTGAGAATCTTGGAAACTATACAAACACATAGAAATTAAACAGTATGTCCCTGAATGACCAGTGGGTGAATGAAGAAACTAAGAAGGAAATGGAAAATTTTCTTGAAACACATCTCAAAACCTATGAGATACAGCAAAAACAGTAGTATGTATGACGGGAATTTATAGCTGTACGTACCTACATCAAAAAAGAAGAAAAACTTCAAATAACCTAATGATGCATTGTCACTCTTTTCCCATTTGCCCCAAGAATACTTGCCAGGGGTCCTTACGACTGCAGTGTTTACCTTAAGATAACTTTGCGATGAAATAGCTCATTTTTATTATTTTCACATTGCTGTAGTGTATTTACTTTGGAAACAAAATACATCCTTCTATTTGTAACATTGTTTTTAGTAGTGGTATTTCTATTTACAAAATGCAGTAATTCTCCATTGCTGAAATTGTCAAATCCTAGAAAATGTAGCATTCCTATAGGTGATGTTTAAGATCATTCTCAAGCAGTTGTTGACTGAAGATTTGTTTGGCGAATCTGATTTTTCTGAAATAGTTGATTCTGATGATTCCAATGATTCTGATGTTAGCTTTGTTTAGAAATAACTCCAAGAACAGTTTTTATATTTTATTTTCACATTGAAAATCAGTCAGATTTGCCTCAGCCTCAAAGAGCATGTTTATGTAAAATTGAGCACTGGCAGCAAGCTGCACTTTTTCTAAACAGGAAAGGGTTAAAGAACTAGAAAAGCAAGAGCAAACTGAACCCAAAATTAGTAGAAAAATAATAAACAGGAATATATGAATTAGAAATGAAAACAATACAAAAGATCAATGAAACAAAAGTTGGTTTTTTGAAAACATAAAATTGACAAAACCTTTAGTCAGACTTACAAAGGAAGACTCAAATAAAATCAGAGATGGTAAAAGACATTACAACTGATACTGCAGAAATTTAAAGGATTATTAGTGGCTACTGTGAGCAACTATATGCCAATAAATTGGAAAATCTAGAGCAAATGGATAAATTCCTAGACTCATACAACCTCCCAAGATTGACCCATGAAATTGAAATCCAAAACCTGAACAAACCAGTACAAGTAATGAGATCTGAGCTGTAATAAGTTTCCCAGTAAAGCCTGAGACCCAATGGCTTCACTGCTGAATTCTACCAAACATTTAAATAACTAATACCAATTCTCAAATTATTCTGAAGAATGGAGGAGGAGGGAATACTTCCAAACTCATTCTGTGAGGCCAGTATTAGCCTGATAGCAAAACCAAAGACACATCAAAAGAAGACTAGGCCAGGTGTGGTGGCTTCACACCTGTAATCCCAGCACTTTAGGAGGCTGAGGCAGGTGGATCACTTGAGGTCAGGAATTTGAGACTAGCCTGGCCATAATGGGGAAACCTTGTTTCTACAAAAAATGCAAAAATTAGCCAGGCATGGTGGTGTGCACCTGTAGGCCCAGCTACTCGGGAGGCTTGTGTGGCAAAAAAAACAAACTACAGGCCAGTATCTCTGATGAATATTGATGGAAAAATCCTCAGCAAAATCTAGCAAACTAAATTTAACACATTAAAAAGATCATTCATCGGCCGGGCACGGTGGCTCAAGCCTGTAATCCCAGCACTTTGGGAGGCCGAGACGGGCGGATCACGAGGTCAGCAGATTGAGACCATCCTGGCTAACATAGTGAAACCCCGTCTCTACTAAAAAAAATACAAAAAACTAGCCGGGCGAGGTGGCAGGCGCCTGTAGTCCCAGTTACTCGGGAGGCTGAGGCAGGAGAATGGCGTAAACCCGGG
>NC_045435.1:160788055-160851301 GCF_002776525.5 Piliocolobus tephrosceles | reverse complement strand
AAAAAAAAAAAAAAAAAAAAAAAAAATCATTCATCATGGTGAAGTAGGATTTATCCCAGGGATGCAAGGAAGATTCAACATAAGAAAATCAATCCATGTGATACATCATAGCAACAGAATGAAGGGCAAAAGCCATATGATCATTTCAATTGATACTGAAAAGGCATTTGATAAAGTTCAAAATCCCTGCATGATTAAAAAGAAAACCCTCAAAAAATTGCATGTAGAAGGAACATACCTCAACATAATAAAAGCCATATATGACAGACTCACAGCTAGTATCATACTGAAAGGGGAAAAGCTGAAAGCCATTCCTCTAAGATCTGGAACACAACGAGGATGCCCACTGTTTTTCAAAATAGTAGAAGTCCCAGCTAGAGCAATTAGATGAGAAAGAAAGGGCATCCAAATTGGAAAGGAAGAAGTCAAATTATCCTTATTTGCAGATGAATATGATATTTGGAAAAACCTAAAGGCTCCACCAAAAAACTAGAACCAATACATTCAGTAAAATTGCAGGATACAAAATCAGCATACAAAAATAAGTAGACTCTCCCTCTACCGCTCCCCGTCCCCCCACTTCTTGATGGAGTTTTGCTCTTGTTGCCCAGACTGGAATGTAATGGCACAGTCTCGGCTCACTACAACCTCTGCCTCCCAGGTTCAAGTGATTCTCCTGCCTCAGCCTCCTGAGTAGCTGGGATTACAGGTGCCTACCACCATGCCCAGCTAATTTTTGTGTTTTTTTTACTAGAGACTGGGTTTCACCATGTTGGCCAGACTGGTCTTGAATGCCTGACCTCAGGTGATCCACACACCTCGGCCTTCCAGAGTGCTGGTATTACAGGAATGAGCCACTGTGCCAGGCCAGAAAATAAGTAGACTTTCTATATGCCAACACTGAACTATCTGAGAAAGAAACCGGAAATTTACTCTTGTAAATCCCATTTACAAGAGTCACAAATACAATTAAATAGGGATTAACTGAACCAAAGATGTGAAACATCTCTACAATGAAAACTATAAAACACCGATGACAGAAATTGAAAAGGACACCAGAAAATGGAAAGATATTCCATGTTCATGGATTGGAACAATTAATACTGTTAAAATATCCATACTACCCAAAGCAATCTACAGATTCAATGCAATCCCTATCAAAATATCAGTGACATTCTTCACAGAAATAGAAAAAACAATGCTAAAATGTATTATGGAACCATAGAAGACTCAGAATAGCCAAAGCTATTCTGAGCAGAAAGAACAAAACTGGAGGAATCACATTTCCTGACTTCAGATTATATTACAGAGCTATAGAAACCAAAACAGCATGGTACTGGCATAAAAGCAGACACATAGACCAATGGCACAGAATAGAAATCACAAAAACAAATCCACACACCTACAGTGAACTCATTTTTGACAAAGTTGCCAAGAAGATACACTAGGAAAAGACAGTCTTTTCAATAAATTGTGCTCAGAAAACTGGATATCTGTATGCAAAAGAAGGAAACTAAACCCCAAACTCTCTCTCGCCTTATACAGAAATGAAATAAAAATGAGTCAAAGACTTAAATCTAAGACCTCAAAACTATGAAACTACTACAAGAAAACATTGGGGAAAATCTCTAATACATTGGTCTGGGCAAAGATTTCTTGAATAATACCCCACAAGCAGAAGCCACCAAAGCAAACGTGGACAAGTGAGGTCACATCAAGTTAAAAAGCTGCTCCATAGCAAAGGATACAATCAACAAAGTGAAAAACAACTCACAGAATGGGAGAAGATATTTGCAAACTCCCCTGTTGCATGAAGGCAGGGACCCCAAATGGAGGGACCAGCTGGAGCCGTGGCACAGGAACATAAAATGGGAAGATTTCATGGATATTTACCAGTTCTCAAATAATACTTTCATAATTTCTTATGCCTGTCTTACTTTAATCTCTCAATCCTGTTATCTTCGTAAGCTAAGGATATCTCACCTCAGGGCCACTATGATAATTGTGTTAACTGTACAAATTGATTGTAAAACGTGTGTTTGAACAACATGAAATCGGTGCACCTTGAAAAAGAACAGTAACAGCAATTTTCAGGAAACAAGGGAAGACAACCATAAGGTCTGACTGCCTGCGGGGTCGGGCAAAATAGAGCCATATTTTTCTTCTTGCAGAGAGCCTATAAACAGATGTGCAAGTAGGGAAGATATCGCTAAATTCTTTTCCTAGCAAGGGATATTAATAATACCCTGGGGAAGGAATGCATTCCTGGGGGGAGGTCTATAAATGGCCGCTCTGGGAGTGTCTGTCTTACATGGTTGAGATAAGGACTGAAATACGTCCTGGTCTCCTGCAGTACCCTCAGGCTTACTACCCTCAGGCTTACTAGGGTGGTGAAAAACCCTGCCCTGGTAAATTTGAGGTCAGACCGGTTCTCTGCTCTCTGTTTTCTGTTGTTTAAGATGTTTATCAAGACAATATGTGCACTGCTGAACATAGACCCTTATCAGTAATTCTGCTTTTGCCCTTTGCCTTGTGATCTTTGCTTTTGCCCTTTGTTTTGTGATCTTTGTTGGACCCTTATCAGGAGTTTTTGATTTTGTCCTTAGAAGGATGTGATCTTTGTTTTTCTTTTTGCCCTTTGAGGCATGTGATCTTTGTGACCTACTCCCTGTTCTTGCACCCCTGCCCCTTTTGAAATCCTTAATAAAACTTTCTGGCTTTAAGGCTCAGGTGGGCATCACAGTCCTACAATATGTGATGTCACCCCCAGAGGCCCAGCTGTAAAATACCTCTCTGTACTCTTTATCTTTATTTCTCAGCCGGCCGACACTTACGGAAAATAGAAAGAACCTACATTGAAATATTAGGGGTGGGTTCCCCTGATACTACCCATCTGACAAGGGATTAATAACCAGAATATATAAGCTGTATGTCCAAAAACCTCTATAGGAAAAAATCTAATCCAATTAAAAATGGGCAAAAGATTTGAATAGATATTTGTCAAAAAAGAAGAGATAAATGGCAAATAGGCATATGAAAATGTGTTCAACATCACTGATTATCAGAGAAATGCAGATCAAAACTACAATGAGATATCATCTTACCCTAGTTAGAATGGCTTTTGTCCAAAAGACAGGCAATAATAAATGCTGGTGAGGATGTGGAGAAAACAGAACCCTCGTACACTGCTGGTGGAAATTTAAATTAGTACAACCACTATGGAGAACAGTTTAGAGGTTCCTCCAGAAACTGAAAATAGAGCTGCTGTAAAATCCAGCAATCCCACTGCTACGTATCTACCCAAAAGAAAGGAAATCAGTATATCAAAGAGATACCCACACTCCCATGTTTGTTCACAATAGCTAAGATTTGGAAGCAACTTAAGTATCCATCATCCAACAGATGAGTGGATAAAGAAAATGTACTCATACACAATGGAATACTATTCAGCCTTAAAGAGAATGAGATCTTGTCATTTGCAACAACAAGGATGGAACTGGAAGATCATTATGTTAAGTGAAACAAGCCAGGCACAGAAAGACAAACATCACATGTTCTCATTTGTTTGTGGGATCCAAAATCAAAACGATTAAATTCATGGATGGTTACCAGAGGCTGGAAAGGGTAGTGAGGGTGAGGGTGGAGGGGAGGTGGGGATGGTTGATGGGTATTAAAAAAAAAATAGAATGAATAAGACCTACTGTTTGATAGCCCAACAGGGTGACTATAGTCAAAATAATTGAGTTGTACATTTTTTTTTTTTTTTTTTTTTGAGATGGAGTCTCGCTCTGTCACCCAGGCCAGAGTGCAGTGGCCGGATCTCAGCTCACTGCAAGCTCCGCCTCCTGGGTTTGCCCCATTCTCCTGCCTCAGCCTCCCAAGTAGCTGGGACTACAGGTGCCCGCCACCTCACCCGGCTAGTTTTTTTGTATTTTTTAGTAGAGACGGGGTTTCACCGTGTTAGCCAGGATGGTCTCGATCTCCTGACCTCACGATCCGCCCGTCTCGGCCTCCCAAAGTGCTGGGATTACAGGCTTGAGCCACCACGCCCAGCCCCCAGTTGTACATTTTAATATAACAAAGTATAATTCGATTGTGTGTAAAACAAAGGATAAATGCTTGAGGAGATGACTACCTTCATTTTCCATGATGTGATTGTTACACATTGCATGCCTGTATAAAAATATCTCATGTACTCCATAAATATATATACCTATGTAACCACAAAAATTGAAAATTAAAAACTATTGGCAGTATCAAAGTTTGCATGTATCTCCAAAAAAATTATTACAGGAAATTGCTGTGAGACATTTTGGAAAGAAATGTAATTAAAAAATTAAATTTCGTCAGCTGGCTTAAGAGCCTGTGGTTAAGACTTAGTTTAAAACAGAAGTTTTCAAACTCTTCTTCAGAGGGCTAGGGCTTTATTGAAGGTGCCTCAAGGGCCACTGAGAAGGATAGTGCCACTAATAGAAATAGCTTTAGGCTTTTCCTATCAGATCCACTTTTATCCAATTTTTATTAAAAATATAAATAAGAATAGTGCAGTTATTAACAATATTTAAAATGTAAAATGTTTAAAAATTTTATTGCTGTATCCTTGACATATAATAAACTGTACATATTCAAAGTATACATACAATTTGGTAAGTTCTGATATATACCTGTGAAATAATCAGCACAATCTAATAGACATACCCATCATTCCAAAAGTTTTCTTTGCCCCTGGTAATCCTTCCCCACCTTCTCCCCTCCCTCCTATTATCCTGACTTTTACCACTTCCTTGGTTTTTTTTTTTCTAAATAGCTCTGCCACTTTTGTGTGTGTGTATATGCCTAAACCAATGTAGTTGTGACTGATTTTATAAAACTGGAATCATAGTGTGTATATTCAGAATATTTCTTTTGTTCAGTATTGTGTTTATACTGTACATCAATGTTGTTTTTGTTAGGTCCAGATCATTTGTTTTCATTGCTATATGGTATTCCATCTATGAATATTCCACAATTCATTTGTTCTAGAAGTTGGCATTTGGGTCATTTTCAGTTCTTGGCTACTGTAAATAGTACTGCTATCAATATGTATCATCATACCCTTGTATGCAAGTTTTCTAGAGTATATATCCAGAGCTGAGATATATACAACTGGGTTATAGGGGAAACAAAGGGGAAATGTGTATAGCCATACAGGCCATGTACTACTGTACAAGTTGAAGCAGTAGCATTTCTATAGATAACAACATGAATGAAGCTTCTGGAGGTGTACCGAGTGGTGACTTTGGTAGGGAATGTGTATCTTCAACTTTAGGAGAAAATACAAAACTATTTTCCAAAGTGGTTGTACCTATTTATACTCTTCCCACAGCAATGTATGAAATCTCCCACTTTTCCACATCCTTTTGCCAATGTATAGAGCTATTACTGTAGTTTTAATATTTATTTTCCTGATCACTAATGAAGTTAAGCAACTTTTCCATTGTTTATTGGACTTTTGTATGTCCTTTTTGAAGTGCTTCTGTGGCTTTTGCCCATTTTTCTATTGGATTGACTTAGTTATTTGTAAAAGTTACTTATATTCTGGACATGAACCCTTTGACAGTTATATGTGTTACAAATGTCTTCTTCCATTCTGGGACCTATCTTTCCATTTTCCCATAGTGTTTTTGTTTTTTTGTTTTGTTTTGTTTTGAGACATGCAGTGGCGGGATCTCGGCTCACTGCAACCTCCGCCTCCCAGGTCCAAGCAGTTCTCCTGCTTCAGCCTCCTGAGTAGCTGGGACTGCAGGCGTGTGCCACGATGCCTGGCTAATTTTTTATATTTTTGGCAGAGGTGGGGTTTCACTGTGTTAGCCAGGATGGTCTCGATCTCCTGACTTCGTGATCCGCCTGCCTCGGTCTCCCAAAGTGCTGGGATTGTAGGTGTGAGCCACTGTGCCTGGCCATCCCATAGTGTTTTGTTTGTTTTGGTTTGGTTTTTTTGTTTGTTTTTTTTTTTTAAGAGATGGGATCTCGGTCGGGCATGGTGGCTCACGCTTGTAATCCCAGCACTTTGGGAGGCCCAGGTGGGCAGATCACGAGGTCAGGAGATCGAGACCATCTTGGCTAACACGGTGAAACCCCATCTCTGCTAAAAATACAAAAAATTAGACTGGCATGGTGGCACGCACCTGTAGTCCCAGCTACTCAGGAGGCTCACACAGGAGAATCGCTTGAACCTGGGAAGCAGAGGTTGCAGTGAGCCAAGATCATGGTACTGCACTCCAGCCTGGGGTGATAGAGCGAGACTCCATCTCAAAAAAAAAAAAAAAAAAAAAAAAGAGATGGGGTCTCACTGCGTTGCCCAGGCTGGCCTTGAACACCTGGGCTCAAGTGATCCCTCCCACCTCAGCCTTCCAAGTAGTTGGGACTACAAGTGTGTGCCACCACACCAGCCTATGGTTTATTTTTATGAACAGAAGTACCTAATTTTCATGGAGAGATGTGTGGTCTTTTAGTTGGTGCTCTTTGCATATTACGAAATCTTGCCTTAGTCACAAGTTGTGAAATTATTCTCCTATATTGTCTTACAGCTGTATAGTTTTGCTTTACACACTTAGTCTAATACACCTGGAGTTGATTGATTTTTGAATGTGATATAAGGACCATTTCATATTTTCTCACATGAATATCCCAGCACCTTTTATTGAAAAGTCTATCTTTTTCCCTTTGTTCACAGTGCTACCTCTGTCATAAATTGAGTATCTATATGTGAATGGGTTTGTTTCTAGGGTCTTTTCTGTTCTTTTGGCCCAGTTGTCTCCCTGCACTAGAACATTCTTAGTTATTACAGCTTGAAAATGAACCTTGGCGTTGAGTAGGCAGCTTTCTACCCTTTGTAGTTCCATGTCCATTGAATCTGCTTATCAAGTTACACCACATGTTTAGTGGGCTTCCATTAAACATACAGATTAATTTGGAGAGAAGTGGCATTTGTTGGGTTTTCCAACCTCAAACGTGGCATAGCTCTCCATTTTAGGTTTACTTTAACATTTCTTTAAAAAAAGTTTTAGTTTTCTTATAGGGGTTGTTGAATGTATTCATATAGTTTGATATTTTTATGCACTTATTGTATTTTCTCTTAAGGAACAGAACTACCTGAAGACTTTTTGGTTAATTCTAGCAATTCAGATTATCTTGGATTTCATGCTCATGATATCATATGCACATAGAAGTTTTGGTTAGATATACCTATTTTTGCCCTTTACTCAGGCTGTAATACATTGTTGAATAGAAGTGGCAATAGGAAGCATCTGTTTCTTAATATGTTTGCTGCCATTAATATAAACAGAAATCTAAACGATTCTTGGATGGATCTTTTAATCTTTTTACTTTCAACATTTCTGTGTTTGATGTGAACCTCTTATAAACAGCACATAACTGCTTTTTACTTTTATTCCATTTGATATTCTAGATTTTAAGTGTTTATTGTAATTACAAATACATTTAGAAGTCTTTTGACCATCTTTTGTATTGTCTAATTATTTCTTTGCTTTCCCCTCCTACTTTTTGCAGGGTTGATTTTTCCTTATAACCTTTTCTCCTTCACTGCTAATTTGGAAGTTTTATATATCAACTTTATTGGCTTTCTGCTATTACTCTATTTTCATAGCTATCTTGCAATTTTGAATACATACTTAGGAGACAGAAGCCACATTGCACAGGTAACCAAACATGAAAATCTCAACCCTTTTACTATTTAGCAATTCTTGTGTTTACTGCTAAACGGGGTAGAAGCGGACTCTAGGGGATACAGAATATCAACTTAGGGATGCAGACCCTTCCCCCCAGGGGTAAGGGAGAGTGAACAAGAAAGGAGGTTAGAAACTAAGTGCCTCCCTACCAGACTGAGATTTAGATTTCCTCTGGCAGCCATAGGACCATGCAACCCACTTGTGGCTAAGAAACTTGCCGAAAGGTGTTGCCTGCTGATAAAACACGAAGGCCATGGTTCTTAGGGCATTAGCCAAGGGTTAACTGTGGGGTACATAGGTGATTGAGAACAGCTCTATATACCAATTAGCTAGCAGCCATGGAAAACATCAGAAGAAAAGCCCCTTCTTCCTGCTGTAGCCCTGCAGTGTCCTTCTGTCACCCCCTATTGACAAAGCCAAATATCAAGCCCGCCGGGAAAGGCAAAGGAGACAGACGTCAATTTGAAGCTGAGAGGTAATGAATTCATTACTGACTCACTCACAGTTAAATTTTTAAGGTAAGTATCTTTAGCTTCCTAAATAAGGTATGGTCTTGAATACTTTCTTCTGAATCAGCCTAGCTGCCCCTTCTTAGTTGTTAGTACTAGCATTTTAGTTCTACTGTGTTTCTGAACCCTTGCAAAAATCTTTGGTTATTTGTTTATATCTTGTGAACAATCAAAACTTGCTTAGGTTTGCCAACGTATTTTACAGATTTCTTTGCTCTCCACTGCTTCTCACATGCTATTTCTGCCTTACTGATACATTTTCCTTCTTGCTGAAATATTATCTATGGCTATTGTTCAGTTTGATATTCCTGTGCACCTTACATTTTTTTAAAGTCTGTTTTTGTTTTCTTTCGTAAGTTTTGCCCGTGAGTTTCCCTTTGGTGACAGTTATCTGCTGCGGTTGTCACACATGTACCCTGGATATGAGTGGCAATCCTGTGGGGCCAATTTTATGGTTGCCTCCATCAAGGCTTCACAGGATTCCAGGTTCGAAACCAATATTCACATTCCTTCCTAGGTTTGGGGGTTTTTGCACCAAGTTGATGTTAACTTCAGACCCTATGCTCCTGCATATTAGCTGACTGTTTCCACCCACTGCTGAAAACCAATTCTTGTCCTCAGTGGCAGCCAAGGTATTACCAACTTTTCAGGCTCCCTGCCCCTTACACAGTGCCTATATAACCTTGCCTTCTGTCTGGTGTGTACTAAAATTCTGGTTCCCTTCAACATTTTAACTCCTCTTTAGACCATCACCAGGAATTTACCTGTGTTGCCTGATATAGGTAAAAAGGGTTCAATTGGCCAGGCACGGTGGCTCAGGCCTGTAATCCCAGCATTTTGGGAGGCTGAGGCAGGTAGATCATGAGGTCAGGAGATCAAGACCATCCTGGCTAACACAGTGAAACCCCGTCTCTACTAAAAATACAAAAAATTAGCCAGGCGTGGTGGTGGGCGCCTGCAGTCCCAGCTGCTCGGAAGGCTGAGGCAGGAGAATGGCGTGAACCCGGGAGGCCAAGCTTGCAGTGAGCCGAGATCGCGCCACTGCACTCCAGCTTGGGAGACAGAGTGAGACTCTATCTCAGATTAAAAAAAAAAATCAAAATGGTTCAATTGACCATGTTTAAAATAAATGTTTGTGGTTTGAGTTTGGAAGAAGAGGGGTAGGTTTTCACTTATCTGCCACTTTGATTAGCTGTTTTAGGGTGGCTAATGTTTCAGATGTACATATGATACATTCCCTTATTTCTCTGGTGCTTCTCCATTTTCAAGGCACTTGTCTGTTTAGGGAGCAATTAGAATGCCATCATGAGGTAGACAGGATAGGCATCAATGCTCCATTTTATTATGAGAATTTGCCATTTAAAATAGAAACCTCAGCAGAAACAGATTTCACCATGCATCTTCTATGTACTTAACACGGTCTAGGGTGATGAGGGTGAAAAACAATTCAAGTAGCTTGAATTTTGTTCCCTACTGCTCAGTTGGAGAGTAAACAACTATTAAATACCAAATATAAGTAGCTGCTTAGCATGTAACCTTAGCAGGTGCCTAAACAACATTTCTTTTTTTTTTTTTTTTTTTTTTGAGACGACGGAGTCTCGCTCTGTCGCCCGGGCTGGAGTGCAGTGGCCGGATCTCAGCTCACTGCAAGCTCCGCCTAACGGGTTTACGCCATTCTCCTGCCTCAGCCTCTGGAGTAGCTGGGAACTACAGGCGCCCGCCACCTCGCCCGGCTAGTTTTTTTGTATTTTTTAGTAGAGCCGGGGTCCTGACCTCGTGATCCGCCCGTCTCGGCCTCCCGAACTGCTGGGATTACAGGCTTGAGCCACCGCCCCCGGCCACAACATTTGTTAAAACTTAGTGTTACAAAGGCTGGGAACTATTAAAATGGAAAATACTCAGTATCAACAGTAAATGCTACAGGCGGTGGGAAGAGGCCATTTCACTATTGACTTAATAAAGGAAATAGGTTTGAGACAGGACTTGAGTTGGCAGAGCATAGTATTTGGACTGTTCTGGAATAGAACATCTGCATGTGAATAAGGTGGCAGAAAACTGGAATAAGAGTAACATGACAAAGGCTTTGTTTTTGAATGCTGCCCTGCTTCAGAAAAGTGGCAGTGAAGGCAGTGGCAGAGACAGAACACTGATGGCAGGTAGTGTTAGACGTATGAGTCAGTAAGAGAGAAGAGGAGGTCCAGGAATGTTAGAGGGGATGAGAAGTATATTTGATCTTGTAAAGTCTGAAATGTAAAAGAGGCACTTGTTTAAGTATATAATTTATATATTTTGCTTTTAACATGTCATTTAGGTGAACTAACCATCTCTTTAGAAAAGTTTAGTAGCCTAAACTTATCTGAAAACTTCCTTTTTTCTGACGGTGAAACTCTTCAGCAGTCTCCAATGCTTTGCTATGAGAGTCAGACATAGACCTGGGTTTGGAACTTGGTTTGCATTTTCCGAGGGAAATAATGCTACATGCTGGAATTTGGCCCTTAGACTACACAAGAGTATTTAACTCAAGGTATTTAAGTATATCCGTATAACATTTTTGCCAGTAGGGAAATAACATTTTTAGCTCCAGGTCAAATAAAAGAACAAATCTCCAGGCATACAAGTACCACAGGTGGCAGCCAGAAGGGCTTTGGCAGTGTTAGCTCTTGGCAGTTTTGAGTTGGGTCACTTTCTGTTTCCATAAAAAAGTGACTTCCCTTTGGCCAGTCACTGCCCAGGAATGCTGGTAGTGGCTCCAGAAACAGACCTACCCCAGCCCCTATGCCAGGGGCAGGATACTTTCTGGTACATACATTCAGGTAAGTCCTAAATCAGATGGTATACAATTACCTACTAAAAGTGAAAGGTAACCACTGAGGTTTGGATAATTTAGTAGGCACAAATATATCATTTCTTGCTGGACTTGAACAAAAAAATCCAACCAAAAAAAGTAGTTCTTGCTTTTAAATAACCTCTTCCTTATGCTATTCAGTCATGCAGTTAAATTCCACACAAGAATGTATAATTTCAAGTGGTTCTGATTTAAATGACAAACTATACATATATTTGATGTAAGTGATCCAAAGGAAAAATATATATACATATATACACATTTTAATATAAAGGTGAGTGATAAGGATTCTCATCATCAGCTTCTGGGCTGTCCATTTGGAGTCAGCTCATACCTGTAAGACAGTTAGGTTTGGACTTAACGTTAGTAATGACAGTGTGTTGTGGTAACAGGACAAACTGCCTAGTCCCGCCTGCCTGGGCCTCTGTAAGACCAACAGAACCTGTCTCTGTAAGTTGGCCAGCCAGGGTTCAGGGTTAAGGCTAGAGTTTACAGGTGTCTTTTAGGGTATCAGTGAGATCTGCAGGCAGTAAAGCCTTAAATAAAGGTATTCATCTCTCTCCCTTCTTGATAACCAAAGTAGCTGAAATAGTACTGAAAAGGGAAAACTGTCTTGAATAGCAGGATAACAGTAATAAAATGAAAGGGCACACTTACCATTGTGAAAAGCCCTTAATCAGATCTTCTTTTGATAAGTCAATCAGTACCTAAAGAATCACAAATAATTAGTTTCCCTCCAAAACACTGCATTAAGGAAAGAAATTGGGATAAAGCAAATTGATCATAATCTCCTTGGTATACCAAATCTCTGTTGTACTTACTTTTCCTAACTCCTTTCTTCTGTGTGAGCCAAGTGGCCTACTATTTTTCACTGCAACATCTAGTGACCTCTTCTTTACTTCTTCCATGGGAACAAAAAATTCAAATCTTTAGGAAGCAAAAAGTCAGGAAGTGAGAATTACGCATTTCATTCAGTTTTCTTGAAAATCTAAAGTGCCTCATCCATTTCCCTACTAAAACAGAAGATACAGACTATTAGGAGCACTTAGAGCAGGACTGGCTCATAACTACTCACAATGTTTCATTATTACAGATAATCACTGTCCAGTGTTGTTCACAAAACCCAGAAGTATTAAGAGGCTGTTTGCCTAGAAGTGCCTCTGTGGCTTAGTTTGCATCTATCTTTCTCCAATTCTACCCTTGCTACCCCTCTTTTTTTTTTTTTTAAAGATGGACTTTCACTCTGTCGCCCAGGCTGGAGTACAGTGGCATGATCTTGGCTTACCACAACCTCCGCCTCCTGGGTTCAATCAATTCTTCTGCCTCAGCCTCCTGAGTAGCTGGGATTACAGGCATGCGCCACCACACCTGGCTAATTTTTTGTGTTTTTAGTAGAGACAGGGTTTCACCATGTTGGTCAGGCAGGTCTCGAACTCCCGACCTCAGATAATCCACCTGCCGCGGCCTCCCAAAGTGCTGGGATTACAGACCTGAGCCACCATGCCCGGCCCTGGCTACCACTCTTTTAGCTGGCCCTCCTCACCCTGAATAGTACTTATTCATAGGACCACCTCAACCCCCTTCTCAGTTTTTTCTCACCAGCTAAGGGCTAGAACACTGAACAGTTAGGTTTGCTGCAGTTGTGTGGAAAATAGTGGCCACCTCCTGTGGAGTAAGGCAGAGGAAACCTCTTTTAGGTTTATTTTTAGGGTGGAGGTTGCCAGCTCTGCCTTCCAGATAGTCCAGGCTTATCTTGCTGTCATACTTTTGAGAATTATTAACAGGTTAAGGTTTGTCAGAAAAGTCAAATGTTAAACCTCTTCCCTCCTATATTCCCACATAATTTTTTTTAATCCCTTAGCCATGTAGTAGCCACCACACCACAATTTTGACATCTTTTTATAATTATGTCAGAGCTTCCTTTGAGGGCAAAATATCTTACTTGTGTGGCTCTAGAGTATAGGATGGTGCCTGGCATAAAGCATTCAGTAAATATTGAACGAATAGTCTCTCTCTTCCTCATACCCTTTTCTTGATACTGATGAACTCAAAGTGTAGCTGTTAAAGGAACATAATAGTTCTTAGACATGGCCCAAAGAGGACTCAGTGTAACCCTTTTTGAAAAAGTTATTGGCCAGGAAAATTATGAGATGCAATATTTTCCTATGCTGGCTAGAAATGTCTTTTTAGAACCCTGAAGCAGAAGGTACACGCTGATAAGATTCAGACTTCTAAGAATAAAAATATTTGGGATAAGATTTGCCACCACTGGCCCATCAAAAGCAATTAATATGATCAGAGGCACCTTTGTCTCCAAGGACAGAGGTGGACAAGCCTTTGTGGAGAAGGGGAGGGTATCTTCTCCACCTGTCACCTGTGTTTTGTTGCAGGCGGGAAGACAGGCCAAAGAGCTTCAAGCTTTAAAGGAAATTTTAGGTCCTTAGGCTCAAGCAATGTTTAACTGCTGGAATTAAAACACATCAAAAAAATATTTGAACAGATTCAAATCTTTTTACTACCAGAGAGACCTCATTTAAACAGAAAGAATAGGGAACATTCCATGTTCAGGAACACTTTAGCCTCTATGAGCAGTAAATGTAGGTAGCCATTTTGATAAACTTCTCTGGCACTCCATTTTTCCCACTAAAGTACAGAAGCTTCATGAAGTCATAGACTATGTTGTCTTGTTCAGCCATAATAGGTAACAAGGCAGGCAACATAACAGCTACTTGGCAAATACTTGAATGGATGAGGCACTCTAGGCAGGCTACCAGCCCACTTACGTCTCATCAAACAGAGGTTCCAAGGTCTTCCGCTTCACTGAAGTCTTCTTACGACACGCCCACTTCCTTTCTGGCAACAAGTAGACACGGACGTAGGGATCAGCTCCACTGCTGGTACATGGTGTCAGGTTTCTGATTTGGTGTCAAAGACATTAGGAAAAAAAAAAAAGGCCCCTGGTTTTCAAACACTGCAAATACTCATTTGAGAGAAGGCTGTATTAGCCATTCAGCATTAGATACGCTTGAGGATAAAAATGCTCAGTGGTCCTGATGATCAAAAGTAATACTCTGTAGAATTTAGAGGACAAAATATCAGATGCATGATTTTGAAAACATGCATCTTTATAAAGCTTGGAGTAGAGCAAGTACTTTCCTTCTAAGGGAAGCTGGAGATTTTCACTTGGAAAATGTACTGGCTACCAGCCACTCCAGACAGTCTTGCAGTGGTTGCATCAGAGCAAAGCCCTTGGCTCTTGAGCCCATCAGCACCACTGAAGAATGATGGCCAGAGTGCCCCTTTGAGGACTTGATTAGAGTGTTCAGGCCTTCAAATCTCATTTTTTTTCCCCCAAAGTGTTATCTTGGGACTATGTGCCCTGTTCAGTCCTCTGAGTGTCCCTACTCTGATTTATGGTCACCTGATGCTCCCAAAGGACCTCCCTGGCCCTAGAATCCCTTTACCTGCAGCCATTGATCAGCACGCTGAGGCAGCGCCGCAGACACACATAGCGCACTGTGAGCTGAATCTCGCCCAGCTGCCGTCGCCTGAGGTCTCCGCCTCTGTGAAGAAAGAGCCCGTCACTTCTCTTGCCGTAACAGGCATTGGCCCTCTTCCCCCACCCCGAAAGACAAAGCATTCCTGCTTGAGGAGCATAGAGCCATGTGGGATAATAATTTGCAGTGAGTTTACTTTCAGTTGGAATTCAGTTCTATCCAGCATTCATGTATAATTATCCTACTTCACAGTAGGAAGAACGGGAACCCTGAAGTGGAATCTCCCTTTGTATCATGATTCCTTTTGGGGCCTTGAATGAATTTATTAAACTTCTATGATAGTTCCACCTTGTAGAGTTATTGTGAAGGTTGAATTAAATCAGATAACATGCTAAGCCCATAGTAAACCCTTCATAAATGACAGCCATTTATTATGTAATTCTACATATTAAGCTTTCCATGTCATCCCAGTTTATAACTCTTTAGAATTCAGGAAATGGTTCTGCTGGAAGGGACCTTACCAACCAGAGTCCAGCATCTATTTTATAGTCAGTACACAGCTAGAACCATAACCAGCCCGTTTGGCTCTCTCTCCCTCGTCCTGTGTTCTTTCTACCACACCATGCTGCCTCTTAGGAAGATATTTTGTGAAAAAGCAACTCGCACAGAAATGTAAGTTCATATCTACTTTTCCATCCAGTGAGGTATTTTTCATACAGACGATTTTAGAAAAGATTAAGCAGAGAGGTGCATACTCAATGTTGAGGCTGCTATCTGCCAGGTCAAAGCAAGAAGAGGCCAAGGAGTTGAGCGAGGACATGCTGGGAGGCAGCCTCTTGGGCGGCCATGCGAATGGGGAGGCAGGGCATTTCATGGGTCTGGGTGACTTGATGGGCCCTGGAGAGTGGGGACCCGGGACAGTCAGGAAGATGGTGGCTGAACTCTTCTTCTCTCCCATGGGCTCACAGAACCTTTTGGCACTGTCCTTGCCTTTAGGCTCTGGGCCTGTCTCTTGGGGTGTGGGCTCAGTGGCAACGGTGGTAGCACTGGTGGTGGTTGTGGTACTCTTGGATGTGTCCTTAGTATCAGAAGCAGGGTCTGGGGGACAAGGCAAATCTGTAGGGCCTTCTTCCTGAGGTGGGGCTTTGGGATCCTGGTTGGTAACCACCTTCTTGATGAGCAGAGGGCCTTTCTTTAGGGCTTCAGGTCCTGTGTATGGGCTCCCCAGCTCTCGTTCCTCCACTCGCAGGAACTGCAAGCAGGTAAGATAGATAACAGGGTGGCTTATGAGCTGGGTCACCACTTCCACAACCTCAGCCACTGTTTCTCATTCCCCCTTTCCCCGCAGTTGTGAATTATAAAGACCCTTCCTAGGGAACTTCCATTTCCAGTAACAAATGGTGTTCCAAACATTCTGAAAAACTTGTTAGAAATGCCAAATAAAATGAAGCAAACATCCTTTGAAATGCACAGCCAGATTCACAAGAAAATAAGGATAATTCCATTTAAAAAAGAAAAAAATCTGAAAAATAAAAGTTAAGCTTTGCTAGGGTTGTATATCAACCTTGGAATTCAGGGAGTTAGGAGAAGAGAGGCTGTGAGGCTAGGAGCTGAAGGGAAGACCCATGAAGGTGGGATCTCTTTAGTTAAAAAAGTAGTTTAGGGTAAAAATTATTCTGCCTACCGGCAAAGACTGATGACAAGAACATGTGTTTGTCACAGCCTGTACTCTGGTTGAGGGGACAAAGTCTTCCCTAATAACATCTCACAGGCCTGTCCTCATATGAATTTTGAGTATAAATATGAGCTACCTGTGGGATCTTGAAACCCAAAGTTAAGAAATGTACATGAAAATGGACTCAGGTTTGTAATGTACCTGAGGTACTGGGCTGCAGCAAAAGCAGAAGCTCCTTGGAAGAGAACAACCTCAATCCAGGTCATAAAGGAACACTGAACATATGTTTGCAATCCAAGTTATGAAACAGAAATGAGTCACCATCAAAAAGCATCAACAGACAAAACAAACATCAAAATTTAATTCCCAAGATCTTCAAATAATAGAACACACATATTAATACATTGTAACATATTTTCAAATGACCAAAGATGGAATATAAACATGAGAAGATAATAAAATGCTATGAGAAAATACCAAATAGATTTGGAAAAGATAAAAATAGAAATGAAAAATCACCATTGAAAAAACCATGAACAGGTTAAACAGCAAACAAGGCATAGCCAAAGAAAGAATTGGTGGCCTGGAAGATAGCTCTGAGGGAATTAGAATGTACCACCATGAATACAGAGATGGGAAATATTTAGGTGAAGTCAAGAGACATGGAGGATAGATGAGAAGGTACATTATAGAAAATTCTAGAAAGAGGAATTTAAAAAGAATGGAAGAGAGGCAATATTTGAAGAGCCAGTATCTCTTCAAATATTGACTTGCTCCCATTCAGTATTTCAAAATTGATGAAAAACATGAATCCATCTCCTGGCTTCTTCCAGGCACAGAGCAGGTGCTTAGTGCTGGGGCAGTTCACCCTGCTCCACTGCCAGAGCTCTAGTCCTCCCCTCCCCCAGGGGACAGGAGAGATTTACCCGAAGCACCAGCCTCATGGAGATAAGGCTGTCCAGGCCTGAGTGGTCCAGCTGAAAGCGTTGCTCAAGAGTGAGGTCAGCATAGGGGAGGATCTGGCACAGGGGGACATCCAGCATTCCCAGAGCACACTCCTGGTCATCATCAAGCACCTGGGCAGTGGGCCAGTCACAAAATAAGAGAATAACCAAGCCCCAACCACACCACTACCAGTATCTGGGCCCCAGCCAAGTTTGGGTTTACTTCAGTCTGTACTGTGCTTCTATGGGCATCTGGTCCTATTCTGAAAACTAGAATGGGATCAGGCCAGACCTGATCCTTGTCTTCTGTCAGGGAAGATACTGACTCAGAGTAAGAGTCAATTATGATCTGTATGAGCTAGTCTGTTAAATGCCCAGAGTCAGAGGGCTTTGGGGACTGATGATCTGTGCTGCTCTCCAGGCAGGGCTCAGGACCCCAAAAGATCCCAGCTCCACCACTTGTTGGTCATGAGATCTTGGACAAGACATTGTTTTTGCCTCTCTCTGCTCACTCTACAGATCTTTTGTGAAGATTAAATGAAATATATGTTTTTTAAAGTGTACCATTATTAATGTCCTGTGTAGATTCCAGCACAGGCTTCTCTGCATGCTGTGTAGCAAATATAAAGATCCTTTTGCAGGGAAAGTCAAGGGACTTGAGGATTTAATCCTCCCACATCCCCCTATACAATGACCTTAGGCACTAGCCTCAAGGAGATGAGGCCTTATGGGGCCTCAGTGTCCTCTCTCACATAAAAGGGCCTGACTTTAAACACTGCCAGGAGAACCTGCTCAAGGTGCATTTCAAGCCTCCCACCCTGCCTGGCTTAGAAACCTCTTAACTCTGTTTCAAGAGCCCATCGTCCAGCAAACCTTCAGGTGGAGCTGCTCAGTGGCCACATTGTGCACAAAGAAGGAGAAAACCTGGCTCCAGACAGGGTCCTTGTTGTGGGGACAAGTCTGGGAACAGAAGAGGGAGAGATCATTGAAGGGTTAGGTTGGGCAGAGCTGGATACCGGCACCCTCTGCTACCACTCTGGCCACAATTGGGAACCTTACCTATTTGCCCTGAGATCAGACCCAAACACACTACAGCTAGTGGGAGGCACTAGGACAGGACAACCACACTCAAAGGCAGGGAGTGGTTTGCCAGGAAGTTTTACGGGGGAGCTGAAAATCATATTGGCCTTAGGGCTCACTTCAGGAGAGGAGAGGCCAACAGGATTTCGGCTGCTGGACTGAGAAAATTCATGTTTGGTGGAAAGGACACAGGCTTCAGAACCATGCCCACACTTGAACCCTAGTTCCGTGTCCTTGGTCAAGTCATTTCTCTCTGATCCTCAGATTCTTGAACTATAAAACTATTCTGTGAGGTTATTCTGAAGACTAAATAACATCAAGTGCCACCTAGGCATTCACCATAAGTTAATTCCCGTCCCTTTTGCCTCTCTCCCTGAGACGGGCTGGGTCCTTGTTTCCTTACCCCAGGGCTACACACCAAGCTGTCTTACCTTACTTGTATGTGTCTTCTTGCCTACAGATAGTTTGACATAGGAAGAAGGGTCTTTGCTGACCTTGTTCTGTGAGGAATCAAATCCGTAACAGTGAAGGTGGCATAGTCAGGATCAGCTTGAGACAGTCCTACCCCCAACCCCCAGGAGCATTTGGGGGAACTGGGACCACCCAATTACTTCTCTTTGAGAGAAAGCTACTCTAATGCCCCCGTCCCCTGGGCTGTCATTACTGTGTAAGCCCCAGGACAGGACCAACCCCAGAAAGCAGTTCCAAGTGAAAAGACCAGAAGCCAGAGCTGGGCCTGGCCAGGCACAGCCTCTTGTTCCCTGGGGCTATGAAAACAGAGTGGAATCAAGTTTTGGCTCCTCCTCTTAGCTGTGTGACCCAAAAAATGGTAATAAAAATGAATGACACAGTCATCATGAGACTCAGGGATAACAAATGTGGGGGATGAGTTGCCAAGCCTAGTGCCTGGCACACAGTAGACTCCACCTCTTGTTATCCCTAGGCTGTGTGTGCACAGACTGTGGCCCAGAAGACACGGGGTTGTGGTTACTCTGGGGAGAGAAGCTGTGATATGCCCTCCCTGGAGTTTTTAGCCACATACTCACTCACTCTGGCAAACCTGGAGAGTTTTTTGGCTCGATATTCACCATTCAGGTAGTCAAAAGGGTTTCTCTGCAGCACAGGAATAACGGGGTTAAAGCAACACAGGACAATTTGAAAGTGATGGGCACGTTGTTGCATATGTGTGACACTCTGGATATGTCACTACTCACCGGCAAGTTGCAGGCGCTCTCCAAGAAGACCACGAGAATGGCAGTGGAAAAGCCACCATGGTCCTGCAAACAGACACAGACCCTCACTGGGTACTCCCAGCAGCAGGAGAGAAAGACCGGTTTTGGAGAAGCCTACTCATGGCAGAAGAAAGTCAGCTAGCCCTCACACTCCAGACTAGCTGCTGGAGGACATCTCACAACCTAGCCTTTTGTTGAGGTTAGGAATATAACTGGTGCATGACAGATTCAAGTTAGACACTGAGTGGATTTCCCTGTGAACTGGGAGGACAGGCATTGACACAGAGTTCTAAGAACCCCATCATCTAAAGATGATGGAGATGCTCAGAGGACATTTGCTGAGAGCCATCAGGAGCTGCCCTGTGTGGAGACGGGCTAAATGACATGTTCTTCAGGAGGTGAGCAAGAACAGGGGGCATCACCTCCCTCCCTTCCTCCACCTGCACACAGCTGGCACGTGTGCTCCTCCACCTTTCTGCTAGGGAGCCCTTGACACCCCACACTCACCTCGGTCAGAGCTTCCTGGTTGGTAAGCAATGAAAGCCACTCCAGCCGCAGGTGCAGATGCCCGCTGGTTGTGTCATTCAGGACAAACCACTGTGGGGCAGGGGCGGAAAGCTCAGGGCAAGGGCCAGGGAGATGCTACTGATGCTCTCTGGGCAGCCCAGTCCTGGGACCTGGTATCCCAGTAGGGACAGGGAAACCCAGTCCTAGTGTGGGAAAAGGTGGACCAGCCCAGACAGGGTATGCTCTGGGCTCAGAGGGACTGGGAGATGTGGTTATAGGAAGACAGAAGTGCTATCCTGTGAGATTTAAAAAAAAACCCAGGCCCAGCCTGCCCTCCCCTATAATGTGATTGTCCCCTGCTGGGGTCCTTAGTCTGTAGGTATTTCCCAGGGAAACTTCTTCCAGCCGAGACCCTGGAGAATACCCTGGGGAGTTTCCTGGAGCCATCAGTGCCTCACCCAGCTCTTGCCCTGAGGAGGGACATGTGTGCAGCCCAGCACAGAGGGGGCCACAGCATAGGAATAGCTGGGCTGAAGCAACCTGCTAGAGATGTCCACAGGAAAGGGCTATCTTGAAACTCCCCCGAGGGTTGCAAGCACCAACTGTACCTCATCCACCACTCTGTTGGTCATGACATCTCCAAGGCAGATCTGCAGGCTGGAATATATAGGGAGAGGAGATTGGGTCAGTTCAGAGGAAGAAAGCAGCAGAGGGCATGGAGGCCCACACTGGACTCTGTTTTCAGATGTCTGAGTGCGGCCATTAAGACAAAATCTTACTCACCCCAAGGAACCAATGGGAGACCAGCATCAGCTTGAGTGAAGGAAAGACTACCTACCATCAGGGCTGCTCCCACTGGGTGTGCTACCTGGGGAGGAAGGGAGCTCCCATACCCAGAGGGGATAAGCAGAGGCTGCTGGACACATCACCTCTGGATTTCTCAATGACAGTGCAACTAGCATTTTGAGTGAGATGATTCTTCATTGTGCAGAACTACCCATGCATGGCAGGAATTTGGCCGCCTGGTCCTGTGCCCTTTAAATGCCAGAGGCACCACCTCTCACAGCCATGTTAATAACCCCAAATGCCCCTTCATTGCCAAAACTACCCCAGGTGCCCTACAAGGGATAAGTATAGTCGGCATGTGATGTAGTTGGGACGTCTGTCTCCTCCAAATCTCATGTTGAAATGTGATCCCCGATGTTAAAGGTGGGCGGGGCCTAGTGAGAGGCGTTTGGGTCATGGGGGCAGATCCCTCATGAATGGCTTGGTGCCCTCCCCACAGTAATGAGCTCATGCAAGATCTGGTTGTTAAAAATAAGCTGGGACATTCTCACTCCTCTTGCGCTCTCTGTCTCTCTTGCCATGTGACATACCTGATCCCCCTTCACCTTCTGCCCTGAGTAAACGCTGGCACTGTGCTGCATGTACAGCCTGCAGAACCATGAGCCAGATAACCCTATTTTCTTTATAAATTACCTGGCCTCGGGTATCCTTTATAGCAACAAAATATGGACAAACACAGCATGTGTATGTGAGAGGAGGTAACACTCACACCACAGCTTGCCCCTAACTCACCCTGAGCCAAGCCCAACCAGAAGGTCCTGATAGCCAGAGGGGAAAATGTAATTCTATATAACTAAGAAATGTGCTTAGGCTCAAAACACACCTGAGATCAGTTATTAATACATAAAGCATGACCCACAAGCCACACTTCTAATCTGCAACATTACAAAAATTGCAACTGTTTCAAGATAAAAATACAAAATGATAAGCAACATCTAGTGGTGAATCTGTGTGTGTTAACATCCAGGCTAATACACACAGATTCTGCGTGTTTCTTAAACTGTCAGATTGTGCCCCTCCCACTTTGGTTTCCACTTTTCAAAATTACATGATCATGGAAACAAGCTAAACAACACAGGAATCTGAAAATGTGGGTAAAACTGCCTTTTCTGCTTCCTCATCTGAGATAAGCGGTGTTAACAGCCTGCCTTTCTCTGCTAACATGAACACATGCAGAAATATGCATTCAAGGTTCCTCTCCCAGATGATGACTCAAATGATATGTTATGCCCAGCTGCTCTCCCGCACTTCATAATGGGTGTCCTCTGGGTTAAGACACAGAGATTCTACTTGTTTTTCAGAGCTGCAGAATATTCTGTAGTTTGGCAATGGAAAATTTATTCAAACATTCAGCCAATGTCCTCTGAGGTTAGATATTCATTTAGGGGATGGGGGTGTTGTTTTTCTTCTATGGATAGTTCTGTAATAAACATTTCAGATACTAGGGCTTTTATTTTATAGGAGATCCTGGAAGTGGGACTGCTGGATCAAAATACATGTAAGTTTTAAATTTTGATAGCCAGCCCCACCCTGATCATTGTAGTCCTCCCATACCCCTGAAGGGCTGGGTTCTACCCCCTAAAGCATGGCCCAGGGTTCCTTGGAACTGGGCATCTGGCCATCCATGCCAGCCTTGTCTACTACTCCAAATGGGGACTTCGTACATTATCAAGAAGGCAGAAAGCAGAGCCATAATATACAAATCTTGGGGTCCTCTCTGTACCCCCCAGGGCCTAGGTCAGGGCTGGGCACTTGGGAGACATCTGGGAAGGTTTGTGGTAGGAATGTAGAATGGTGAGGCGGGTTGCCTGGCACAGTCACCATGTCAGGGTGACCAGAGAGGACTGCTAGTCATTAAGTGGTAGGAGCAGGGTATTTATGTCCCAAGGCCCAGCCCAGCACCCTACAGGGAGGGAAGGCTGCCTCCAGGCCCAGCTGTGCGCCCTCCTCCTCACCTGCCCAGGAAGTCATCCCTGTCGGTATCCTCATCATACAGGTCTACCTCCAGGTCCTGCCCAGGGACTTCATACACCATGAACTGGAAGGAAAAAGAGGTGTCTTGACCTGCAGGCAACAGCTGACCTTATGTATGACCCAAGGGGAGCCAAATCGTGGCTCAGAATGCTAGCAGGGTCCTGATCTCCTCAGTGCCTCGAGAACCCCACCCATAAGGGAGTGAAGTCCCTCCCCTGTGGGGGGAAGAGAAGATTAAACATGTGTAAGCCATGGCAGAGCAGGTGCCCAGGAGACAGTGGCTGTTTGTTCTGCATGGGCTCTGTGGTGTCCAGAGCACCTGTTCATGACATTCTCCTGCCCCTCTGTGGGTCTGCAATACCAGGAAGCCCCAAGCTGCCTTTCAGTACCCCTGCTTTCACTGCCTCACCCCAAATGTAACAAAGCATCCAGATGGTGTATTGGGAGGGGAAGTTCAGAGGGGTCACCTAGGATGTGTAATCTAGGGGCCTTAACAGGCTGTGGGTCCCACCCTTCAAGCTGTAGGGATTGTGGTTGAACTGAAGGAAGAACTTCAGGATCCTGATGTTTGACTCTGACAGGGGAGGTTGAGAGGAGTGGAGCAGAAATGCCTCTAAGGCTCTTTCTCTTTGATTCGGAAACTTCTAACAAAATTGGAAGGGGAAAGGAGGTAGGAATTTGCCTTCAGGCTGGCCCTTTAGTCGGGCCAGAGTAACCTACTCTGGAAGCCTGGTAGATATGGGAGCAGGAATCCCACAGACCTGCCTGTCTCCAAGGCCTACTCCCTGCCGAGTGTTGCCCCTGGATTGCCTCTGCCCAGCATGACTCAGAGTGAAGGCTGGAGGGTATCAAGGGATTCAAGGGATTCCAGGAGCAGCCGAGAAGACCCTTACCTCAAACACCTCGTTCCAGGTGGGGTTCAGGTTCCTGTAGATGGTCCTACTCCGGAAATGCTGCAGGCCAATGCTCACCTTGGCGTAGGGGTCTGACTTGCCTCGGAGCCCCAGGAAGTTGTCCTTCTGGGCCAGCTTCTCTGCCTCCAGCAAGTGCACTCTGATCACCCCCTGGAAAATGTCCAAGCCCAGGGCTCACAGCTGCTTCCTGGGGCCTCCAGGTCCTGGAGTATCAGAGCTAAAGCCATCAGAGATCACTGCTGCCCCCACATTGCCCCCTCCATGGTCTGGACCGGGAGATAGAAGCCAGATACAGCAGTGACCTGGCCAAGGCCACACAGCAAGTGATGGCAGGGCTCTCTCCATCAGTATGCCCTGCCCACAGCCCTGGCCTCCCCACTCCCAACTCCAAACTGCCACATGAATGGCTTACACAACTGCAGCTGTTTGTCTCCCTCCTGTGCCAACAATCATGACACCTAAGGAAGCTTCCTCCTTTACTCTAGCCCCCTCTGTTGTGTGTCCTACATGTAGACTTCTACAAGGGAGTTCTAGCATCCCTTCTCCTGGCCCCTGTGGGCAATGCCGGCTGCTGACAGGAGGTCCCTGCACTCCTAAAGGCCCCAACACTGAGCCTCATCCCCACCACACTCTGGACTGTGCTATAGGGCAGACCCTCCCCCAACACTTGCATGGATAGATGTTTAAAAGGAAATGAAAGAGATACAACTCTGTTAATAAAGACAGGAGCACAGGAATTAGGAAAGGCATAGTTCATGGGCTTTGAGGTATATCTCCTTCCTAGAATTTTTTTTTAATATTAGTAAATACATATGCATTTACTCTTTGACCCAGAAATCCCACTTCTAGGAATCTGTCCCAAGGGCATACTAGCAAAAATATAAAGACATGTATGCAAGGCTATTTATTACACTACTATTTGTAATAGTGAAAGACCCAACACAACATAATGGTCCATCAATAGGAACTGTGTTGAATAAACTTCAGTACATTCCCATAGTGAAGTACTCTGCAGCTCTTAAAAAGAATGTGGAAGATCTCTAATCGACACTATCATGGCATGATCCCCATGACACACTCAGTGTTAAAAGCACACTGGGGGCCAGGCGCAGTGCTTACACCTGTAATCCCAGCACTTTGGGAGGCCGAAGTGGGCAGATCACCTGAGGTCAGGAGTTCGAGACCAGCCTCGCCAACATGGTAAAACCCAGTCTCTACTAAAAATACAAAAATTAGCCAGGCTCGGTGGCGTGTGCCTGTAGTCCCAGCTACTAAGAAGGCTGAGGCTGGAGAGTCACTTGAACCTGGGAGGCGGAGGTTGCAGTGAGCCAAGATCGCGCCACTGCATTCCAGCCTGGATCACAGAGCAAGACTCTCCACCACCACCTTCCCCTAATCCCCCCACAAAAAAAAGCACACTGGGGAAAACTATACTATGCTGCCATCTATCGAAGAAAGGGGGAATTTGAATATAAGCAAATATGTGTCATATGACCATATATATGTATTTGTTCATATTAAGTAACAGCCAGGTGTAGTGGCTCATGCCTGTAATCCCAGCACTTTGGGAGGCTGAGGCAGGTAGATCACTTGAGCCCAGGAGTTTGAGACCAGCCTGGCCAACGTGGCAAAACCCTGTCTCTACAAAAAATACAAAAATTAGCCAGGCGTGGTAGTGCACAGCTGTAGTCCCAGCTACTCGGAAGGCTGAGGCAGGAGGACTGCTTGAGCCCAAGAGGTGGAGGCTGCAGTGAGCTGTGATTGTGCCACTGCACTCCAGCCTAGCTAGGCAACAGAGCAAGACCCAATCAATCAATCAATCAATCAAATGGAAGGATAAACTATTACTTATAAGTGAAGGGTGGGGAGTAGATGGAGGGAATAAGGGATAGAAGCCAGACTCCTTAAAATGTAATTTGTTTTTTAGTTGAACTTTGGAAGTGTACAACTACTTTACATAATTGTAAAAGGAAGTTAAGGTAAAAAACCCTAAAAATGGAGAATAGAATGAAACAAGTCAATGTAAATATTCATGGCCAGTTGTCACAAACAGGAAATATTCCAAGTAAGTTTAAAATACAATAAATTTGACACCACCTCCCAAGTGGGATACACCTCAAGGACAAAATGTCTTTAGTAATTATGACGTGGGCAATGGGGTTTGTACCGTTATTCTCGGACCGTCAAGCATTAGTGTGAAATAAAGCCAATGCACCACATGTGAAGGCTGAGAGGATATTTGTGCTGCCTCCCAGCAGGCTGGTCTGTGGCCAGTACTGGGTACTCACGCAGGGCAGAGGGAAGCGCAGGTTGGTCAGATCCAGCCCCTTCTTCACAGGCACAGTCACACGGTTAGGCAGCACCAGGTGGGCAGCAATGAGGTCCTCCAGCAGGCTGTCTGACACCTCACTGGACACAAGGCAGGACCAGCTGTGGAGGGGTGCCACCGCCTCCCCCATGCCACCTGCCACTCCATCCCTAGTAGAAACCAGGAGCCCAGCCTGGTAGGGTGGGCCCCACCTAGAGAACAGCCCTGACCCCACTTGCCTGGGTAGGGGTGGGTGTGCGTATACATCGTGACAGCCCCTGACATTCTATCTCAGCAGCAGTTCTCCCACCTACATGTCCCCGACTCCCTCTGCCTCCAGGCTACTTTGTTCTTGGAGGTCACACAGCACAGTGGCTAAGAGCAAGGCTGATGCCTGTGTTAGAATCTCAGCTCCACCACCGACTAGCTGTGTGGCCTTGGCAAGTCACTAACCTCTCTGGACCTCAGCATCCTCACCTGTAACCTGGGGCTAAAATGCATGTTCCTGAGGTTGTCTGTTGCCTGACTCCACCTCCTGGTACTGGGGGTCAGGGATGGTGCCTGGAACAGGGCTGACACGGTGTAAATGCTCAGTAAATACTTTTTGAATAAAAGAACGCATGCCTGGATTCCCTTTGTCCAGTGTGGGTGAGATCCATGCAGATGTCAGTGAATGAGTGAGTCAGCGGCCCTCCCGAGCCTGACGAGCCAGCTGGTGCCAGCCCTGGCCAGTCCAACTGTCCCTTCCTCCTGGGGAGGTGTGTCCAATAGGGCTGGTGCCCTTCTCTGCTCCTCTCGTGGGGCCTGGGGCTCTGAGAGGAGCCTTCACTTGCCCCCCGATGGCGAGCTCTCTAGGACCAGCTGCTCCTCACTGGTCTGCTGTGACAGTGCCCCTTCCGTGCCTATGTTTGTGACCACAGTCAGGGGAAGTCACATAGGCTTCTCACCACACATTTGGTTTGGGAGGGGTACAGTGAGGAAAAAAGGAGGACACTCGTGTGTCCTCACCCAATGCGCTGCCACCACACAGCTGAGTGTCCGAGGGACCCAAGGCAGAGGAACCAGGCTCCCCTTTTACGAGGAAGAGCCCAGAGAGGTGAAGCAACTTCTCCACATTCACTCAGTTGCTAAGTGACAGAGCCAGGAGCTGGCTGCCTCTGGCTCCACAGCCACACAGCCTCCCCTCGGACCACATCTCAGCAGACACAGCCACTCTCCCCTGCACCACGACGGGGACCTGCACGTCAGCCCAACATTCAGCAAAGGACTTCTTGCCTACTACATGGGGGGGTGTGTGTGTGTGGTGTGGGCTGGGGGTGTGCTGGCACACAGAGGCCACACAACACCGTTAGCCTCCCACTCCCACTTCAAACAGACCAATGCTTCTCCCTCTGCAGGGAGCACCAGGAGGGAAGGCACCACCATTGCACAGCTCCCGTCACTGGCTGCAGAGCCCTGGAGGCCCCCACACTTACGATCTCCCTCCAGGCTCTCCCAGGCACCTACTTGATTCCCGGTGCATCCAGCAGGTTGGTCAGGCCAGTCCAGTTGATCTGTAGGTGCTTCAGGGGCAGAGGGAAGCTATTAGTCTGGAAAGGGCTGGGAGCCCAGGGCTGAGAACCCCCTGCCAAGAGCCTCACACCCATGTGCATGCCGGGGTGGGGGTTCGGGGGAAAGCAGGCAGAGCACCCTCTGCCAGGGTGTCAGGCAGGCAAGGCCACCTCCCAGCCCAGCTCAGGCATCTAGCGGTACTGAGGGCCCAGGCCTCAGTTCAGGATGGGGCAGGGGTTGTGGAACCTGCTGCTTCCTGGGCAGAACCCCCACAGGAGTGGGATCGTCCACATGGCCACAGGCTGGCCTGGACTTTGACAACTCTGAGTTTGAGCCTCGGCTCCAATTCAGACCGTCTGTGTGACCTTCTCTGAGCTTAGCTGCCTCATGTTGGGGAGGGCAGAGTCTAGCTCAAGCTGCCTTAAGGGTTAAATGAGATAAGGAGTGTGACTGCCCAGGTCTCCGTGGGCTTGGACAATGTCCATTCTTGGGATCAAACCCAATGTCTAGGGCCCAGCAGACCAGTGCCTACTCCCAGGGAGCAGCAGGCTCACCGCAGTCCCTGGGACTCACCGGCTTCTGAAGGAAGAACACAGTCACGGCTCCCACGAAGGGCTTGTCCACTAGGAGGGGCTCCAGGATGACCCGCAGGGTGCCCTGCAACTGGACAGGCACAGAGGGCCCGTGAGGGGCCCAGGCCTCCTTTCTCCCCATGCCTGCTGGGCTCCGCTGAGGCCATCTGCTGCCTCATTTCATGCCCATGCTGCCCCACACGTCAGGACCACCTGCCGCAGGCCGCCTGCTCTCACAGCAGGAACCATACTTAAGGTGCCGAGCCCTGGACACAGCTGCCACCTCTTGCCAGCTACCAAGGGGCCCTGAGCTGGCCCCACTGCCCTCCACAGGTGTGCTGGCCTGAGAGACCCATAGCCTTTGCCAAGTTTTGGGCTGGCCCAGTCAGCAAGGACCCAGGAATGATTTCCAGGCCCAAATCAGCTCTTCCACTCCCGCCGAGACTTATTTTCACCTCCTGGGTCCACCTCAGTCCCTAAGCAATGGCTTTCCGTCGCTCCGTGAACACCACCTCTCTCCTCACCAGGCAGCCAAAGCCTCTCCAGGGCCTCTGCAGTCAGATGAGGCTGGGGGTCTCTAGAGCACAGTAGTGGGTTGGTGAAGCCCCGCCACCACTTCCTGGCCGTGTGACCCTCAGGCCTACAGCTCCTCTGTAGTCACCATCCTCTGTGTTTAGTGTCGCCACTGCCTTCTGCAGCCTACTCTGGCATGACCCGGCTTCCCCTTCCCTGATCCCCACCCTGGGGGCTGGAAGAGAGGCAGCCCCACCGGGCTCCACCCACCTGGATCCCGTTCACACCAGCCTGAATCTTCTGCAGCTCCACACTGATCTCACAGTCCCCGATGTAGCTGAAATGGGGGGTGGAGAAGGAAGGTGGGGAGGAGGGACAGGTCCACCTGCTCAGAGAGGTTGGAAAACTTGCCCAGTGTCACACAGCCTGAGCCCAGGCAGCCAGCTGCCAGCCCTGAGCTCTGTGTACTGGGCACATGGCCTAGTAGCCTCAGCCTTTCTCAGCTCTGCTCAGACCTGACCCAGACCCTGATCCAAGCCCAGACCCCAGGAGGCAGGCCCTGTGCACCCCTGCATTCAGGTACCCCAGGTGTATCCTCATCTCTGACCATGACAGCAGTGACTCTAGGCACTCACCTCACCCCACGATACCCTGAAGATGAAAAGGAGGGGCTCTTGATAAACACACTGCCCACCTTTCCACCCCTGCTGTCCCCCTGTCCCATCTCTGCCCAGGTGTCTTTCATGGGGACGGACACAGAAGCAGCCCCCACTGCATACATCCCAAGTGCTGCTGGGGCTGGTGGAGGTGAGCAAAGGTAACAAGGCCTCAGGCTTCAGCATAGAAGCCGGAGTCCATCCAGTGGCTCTCGCCGGGTGATGGGCACAGGGAGCCCAGAATGGGTGCCCTTGAGGGTAAAGATCAGCAGATCCTGTGAAAGCACTGAAGGAGACTCGGGAGGGAGAGGGCAGCCAGCACACATGCGCAGGGCACAGGCAGAGGAGCCCAAGGTCACAAGTTGTGCAAAAAACTGAGTGCCTCTTGAAAGGGCAGGAGTGAGCCAGACAGGGGAAATGGGGACCCTGGGAGCTGCCTGGGCAGCTGAGTGGGCCACACAACCTCGATGTGCCCTATTTCTACAAGGATCTCGTGGCACAGCCCCAGGGGCTGGGAGCACCTCATAGCCTGTCACCATCCCAACACACTTGGGACCAGCCCCCAAATGGGGACCGGTGGTCCGAAGAACTGGCTCCTATCTTCCCAACATGCTGTCAGTGCCAGCCTCTAGGCTAAGGACAGAATGAGACATGGGAAAGGAAGGGCAACACTCTGGATCCTCAGAAGTTCATCCTTTGTCTTTTTAGTGCAAATCTTGCCACTTCCAGGAAGGCTTCCTGGACTGAATCTCCCTTCTTCCTGACTCACTCCCATTATGAACCTCATTTCAAAGAGATATCCTTGCCCAACCCCCTGAACTAGTCGCTTATGTGTCTTTGCATTCTCTATTTTCCTGAGGTGCCGCAGAGCCCAGGTCTCCAGCTGACCTCTCACAGCCTGTGCTTGGAGCTCCCTGGGCCTCACCATGAGTCCTCACATCTTCTTGTCACACTTGCTCCCACCAGACACATCCTCTCTGAGGCAGCTGGTCTGACCCTCCAAGCGACCCAGCCCTGGCTTCCAAGAAAGCTCTGCTGCCCAGGCCTTGGAACCCAGAGTATGCCAGGGGATGGGAGAAGCTGGGAGGAGGGGAGCGTCCTGTGAGGCGTTCTACATCCCAAGTCAGTGTGTATATATACTACTCCATCTTCAAACTGGCTGTTCCCACAGAGTGTCCCCTTCACACCCTGAAACCCATACCCGGCCCGATAGAGCTCACCAGATCTGCAGGTCCACAGTCACACGCCTTCGATTGCACTTGTTAGTATGTGCCTTGACACCGTTGACCCTGGGGCACTGGAAGAAATGCCAACAGGGCTAGGTCAGATGCTTCTTGTAGCAGGGGACAGCTGCCAGCCCTTCCCCCGGCACTGGGCTTTATCAGCAACAAGTATGACCACCAGGAGGAGGCACAGACATGTAAATCTATCCTGCAGCCCGGAGACTTCCCTCCCTAGAAGGTGCCCCCTTTCTCTCCCTTCCTGCCACTACTCACACAACCAGAGTGGCCCTGAGGCCAGGCCTGTTGTTCATGCCCGATAGCAAACTCTGGAAGTGGGTCCTTTCCCTTTACACGTGAGGAAACTGGAGCTTAGAGAAGTCAAGTCACTGGCCCCACAGCACAGGGTGGAGCTGGGCATAGGCATGGGAACTGGAGGAAGCTGGCAATATTCACGGGTGTGAATGAACGCTTATGGCAGCTGAAAAAAATAATGTTTATGGGTATGTGAAGAAAGGGGGTGTGGTGAGTGCACTGGGTCCTGGCCAAGCCCAGGAGGGTCGTGTGAGGAGTCCTCTGTGACCCCACAATGGAGAGGAGGGGACATGTGGGGAATGGGAGAGCAGCGGGGAGGAGGGAGGCCAGGACATGAAGAGCGCTGAATGCCAGGATTAGGAGGCAGGTGTTTCTCCTGCAGGGCTGGGACATCTGTTCAGCCTACAGCTTTCCCCTCCAGGTTCTTCCGATGTGGTAAATATCATTTCTTAGGATTGCTTGCCAGCAGTGCTGCATCCCATAGACCAAAGGTCCGCAATCTTTTTGGCACCAGGGACCAGTTTCTGGGAAGACAATTTTTCCACAGACCGGGGGTGGGGTGGGAAATGGTTTTGGGATGAAACTGTTCCACCTCAGACCATCAGGCATTAGAGTCTCATAAGGAGTGCGCAACCTAGATCCTTCACATGCACAGTTCACGGTAGGGTTTGTGCTCCTATGAGAATGTAATGCTGCTGCTGATCTGACGGGAGGCGGAGCTCAGGCGGCAATGCTGGTCCTGGCTGCTGACCTCCTGGTGTGTAGCCTGGTACTAAGAGCTGGGGACCCCTGCCATAGATACAACCACCGGAGGAGCAGCCTGGCTGAGCAAGCTCTGCTATGAACACAGCACTCTGCAAGCTTCTTGGCTCTTAGCCTGCTGAATTCTTCAAAAGCCAACTGAGCCATCACCGTTTCCTGGAAGTCTTCCCTGACTCCCACAGCCCCTCCACCCCTCCATTTCTGAGCTCGCATTCCTCTGCCATCATGCATGCATATACTGCCATGTTGTAATCCACAGGTTGATGTGTCCCTCCCACAGAAGGGGTGCAGCCACACCCAGCTCTATAATGCCCAGCACACAGCACGTGCTCAGTAAGTCACAGGTGAATGAAACAAGAAATGAATGCATGAACCAACAGAAGCTGGCACAAGCCAGTTTGAGTGGCAGAAATCCCAATCTCCAGGGCTCAGGCCTGCCTAATCCACCCCTGCCCAGGGGCTAGCCAGGCAGGGCTGGCAGACAGCTCTCAGCAGGCTGGCCTGTACTTGGATACCTGCTCGTTGCTGGGAAGACCAGATGCCAATGTCTCTCATTTACTAGGTCACAGTGGTCTCTGGCTGGGGGATACATTTTGGATGATCAAAAGACTCAAGTCACTGGGGGCACTTCGAGGCAGGAGGAGTAGGGCACCAAGGCTGAAACATGAAACAGGAAGCCCAGTCTAGACAGGGACCGTGACATTAGGTGTGCTGACACACACTTCGTTGGCCACAGACCATTTCATCCTGGGACACCTGCTGATCTTCACAGAACTAGCATGGACTTGTGACACTGAGTGACCTAACAGCCAATTAGTGGAGAATATAAAGCGCTTGGCAGCACCGACTACCCAAACCGTGAGCATGTGGTCACCGGCACTGAGGTTAGCAACTATGATTTCTATCTTTCTATCTGCCTGGCTACCACCATGGCATGTCTTCAAAGTTTTCCTTAAGAAAAGTGGAAATACCTTCCACCTCTCCTTTCTGTTCCCTCTGAGCCAGGCTTCCTTGGAACCTGGGGAGATGGTGGTACAGGGATATGGGGGAAGGGCGTCCACTGAGGCTGACAGGCTGGGAAATGCACGTGGTGTTGGTGGTGGTGGTGGTGGGGGGGTGTCCCCCTGTAAGGTCCAGTGGGATCTCTGCAGTCATATGAGTGGCCTGGATGGGGGAAAGGTGGGAGGAGAGGGGACAGAGAAAAGACTGCACAGCCAGTCCAGGCTGACCCTCCCGAGACACACCCACCTTCTGTCCAAAGTAGAGCTTGGTAAAGGTAAAGGTCCTCAGGTGGATGCTCTTCTCCCGGATCTTCGGCTCAAGTTTCTCCCGGAACTTGCTTTCCATGATCATGCTCAGGTAGGGCCAGATCTGAGAGATGATCTGTGAAGACGGGAAGAGGCCCTTGGTAGTCAGGTCTATACTCCCACCGCAGACCCAGAGCTGCATGGGACAAAGTCCTGATTCCCTGCAGCCTGGTCTTGGGGTGGGGTTTCCTATGCTGCAGCACTCACCTGCCTGCCTGCCCACCCATCTGCTCACCTGTTCATCTGTCTGTCCTTCAAACATCTAATAACCACAGCCGTGGTTCCCACTGCCATGCAGGCAGGACCCCAAGATTTGGTGCTATTCTGCAGAGCACCATGAAATAGTCACTACATTTAATATTAGGAAGCCCTTTAGTTCTGTGCTAAGACATGATCTTGTTCTACACTGTGGTTTAAACAAAAAGTAGTAGATGCAAGAAGTTTAAGAACAAAATTACAAAAAGAAAGTTAAATTGTTTCCTGTGGATTTAATTTTCTAGCAATCAGAAAAGGCAGCCTTTGCCCGATTTCTGCAGCAGAATGACTCACTGTGCTGGTTTGGGAACCAAGTACAGGACCTGAGGAGAAGGAAGATGGCAGAGACAGAGGAGGATGGTGGAAATCAGAGGGGAATGGAGGGAGGGCCAGCCAGCAGGTACATTCTGTTTGGGGCAAGCCTTCTCCATCTTCTTTTTTTTTCTTAAATGGAGTTTTGCTCTTGTTGCCCAGGCTGGAGTGCGGTGGTACGACCTCAGCTCACTGCAACCTCCAACTCCTGGTTCAAGTGATTCTCCTGCCTCAGCCTCCCAAGTAGTTGAGATTACAGGTGCCTCCCACCACACCTGGTGAATTTTTTTTTTTTTAGTAGAGTTGGGGTTTCACCATGTTGCCCAGACTGGTCTTGAACTCCTGGCCTCAAGTGATCTGTCCACCTCGGCCTCTCAAAGTGCTGGGATTACAGGCATGAGCCACGGCGCCTGGCCTTCTTTTTTCTTTTAAGACAAAGTCTCACTCTGTCACCCAGGCTGGAGTGCAGTGGCATGATTACAGCTCACTGCAGCCTCGACCTCCCCGGATTAGGTGATCTCCCACCACAGCCTCCTGGGTGGCTGGGACTACAAGCATGCACCACCACACCTGGCTTTTTAATGTTTTTGTAGAGATAGGGTCCCCTTGTGTTACCCGAGCTGATGGATGTTGATCCAAGATTGCTATTTTCACATTACCAGAAGTGTCACTACTGAGTGCATCAAAAAGCATTCCCTAGCCAGGAACGGTAGCACACACCTGGGTACCAACTTCCTTGGGAGGCTAAGGCAGGAGGATTGTTTCAGCCCAGAAGTTCGAGGCCAGCTTGGGCAACATAGCAAGATTCCATCTCAAAAACAACAGTAGCAAAAATAAAACAGAGAACATTCTCAGCCTCTGGGTAAATTTGGAAGAGGCAGGTTGCTGCTTTAAGAGGAATGACTGGGTTTCTGGGGATTCATGCAGGACCCAGTGCCTCTGGGGCAAACCTTGCAGAGCTCCTTCTGCACTACGTTAGCTGGTCCATGGATCTCTGCCTGTGTTTCGTCTTTCTTTCAGTAATACACAGAGGCCCACACAAAGCATTGGAGATACAAGACTGTATCTTTCCTGGGGGCTTGGGCTTCAGTTTAAATATGTGTGTCCTTCCTCCATGTGCCCCTTCCAAAGCCATCACTAGAGGAGGCTAAAGGCTGTGAGATTCCAGGGCTCATTGTTCCCATCTCTCTCAAAGGCCTCTCCAAACGCCAGGTTCTACTTCCTCGGGTCTGATCTCATCTTCCTGTCTCTCTGGTTTGTCACTGGCCAAGTGCCTCCTGAGCATAAAGCTCGTTAGGACATACTCAGTGCCTTAGTATGTGGTTTTCCTACACAACTGTCTCTGTCTCCCCATCCAAGACGAAGGTGGGAGCCTCATATCCCAACAGTCTTATATCTCCAATGCCTTGTGTGGGCCTCTGTGTATTACTGAAAGAAAGACGTAACGCAGGCAGAGATCCATGGACCAGCTAACACAGAACAGAAGGAGCTCTACAAGGTTTGCCCCAGAGGCACTGGGTCCTGCATGAATCCCCAGAAACCCAGTCACTCCTCTTAAAGCAGCAACCTGCCTCTTCCAAATTTACCCAGAGGCTGAGAATGTTCTCTGTTCTTTTTTTGTTGCTGTTTTTGACATGGAGTCTTGCTATATTGCCCAAGCTGGCCTTGAACTCCTGGGCTGAAGCAATCCTCCTGCCTTAGCCTCCCAAGGAATTGGTACCCTGGTGTGTGCTACCACGGCCTGCTAGGGAATGCTTTTTGATGCACTCAGCAGTGACACTTCTGGTAATCTGAAAATAGCAATCTTGGATCAACATCCATCAGAAGTCCTTTCGTATACCTAACCTAAGTCATTCCTGCTACGGGCTAAGCCTCCTCGCAGAGGCAAGGTTTGTATTAGAAAAATTCCTCAGTCAGGAGACTTGAGATGGGGGCTGCCATGGAGCCCTCACAGTTAGGGACAGGTCTGGGCAGATCAGGGAGGGGAAAGCCTCCGGTTTGTCCTCTGTGAAGTCGGGATTCCTGCTGGGGAGGGCTCGGCCAGGGGTCATCATCCAGCAGGGGCCTCCTTGGGACATCTGGCAGCAGAGCCCAAGGGGAGTTCCAAGGGGTGACCTAACAGCAATTACAGTAGTGACGTCAGTGAATCGAGCCAGGGCGAGGACTCTAATTATTCCCATTTTACGGATAAGGAAACCAGCTCAGAGGCGTTAGGCAGTCTGCCCAAGATTGCGCAGCAATGGTGTTGGATCTAGGCAGGAAACCAGGCGGTGTCCAGAAGCTGTTGTCTAATTGATGTCTTCCTCTCCCTAGAAAAGTACAGCTCCACGACCTGGTAGGCCAGTGGGGATTGTACTTTTCTCTATACCTCTCTGTATTTTCTAACTTTTCTGCTGTGACCACATATTAATTTAAATTTGTTGTTGTTGTTAACAAAAGCAAGCCATTCTGGTGAAAGAAGAGGGAAAGGGAGCATCCCTGCCCGCCTCAGGCAAGGGAACTGCCGCCAGACCCCCATCAGGCTGCTGGAGGCTGGTGTGCGTCTGGCTCCGCTAGGCCCTGCCAGCGGCCTTACCTTGTTGGCCCACTCGACCCGCTCCACGTCGGGGAAGTGGATCTAGGAAAGAAACCCCGAGGGGAAGTTAGACTTGAAGCCGCACACCCCCTGGGAACCAAGCAAGCCAGCCTGGCGGGTTCCCCATTCCGCCCACGCGCTGCGCCTCACCCCTTCCTCCCCTGCCTCCAAGTGTGCTCTCAGAGTCACAAGTGTGCTCTCAGCACCCACTGGGCGCCCAGCCCCTGGCAACTCAGATCCGGTCCTGCCCTCAAATAGCGCATCATCCGGTGGAGCAGGCAGCAAATCAACAGACAAGGAGCTGGCACTGATTCCGCAGTGCAGCCCAGCTCCAAGGCTCGCGTGGGCGTTTCTGGGCACGCGGTGGCAGGCAGGACAGGACTCCATACGGTTTCACCCCTCCCCTCCGCCCCAGCCCCACACCTAGACCGAGGTGGGAGAGGACATGGAAGGCGAGGAGGAAAGGGAGGGCTGGAAACGGCTGGTTTGCACACGCAAGTAAGTCCCCACTCCTGGGGAAGCACAGGACCCCCAACGTGGATGCCTCCAGGGTAACACTCGGGTCGCTCCTTGCAAATTCCATCCCCCTTATTCGTTTCAATGACACAAACAATATGCAGTCTCCGTAGAAAAATTAGAAAATGCAAAAATCAGCTAAACAAAAACAGTATTAGGGAAATCTACCACCCAATGATACCTACTTAACAGCTTGATGTTTTCACGGACAACTCGGGAGCAGGGTGCTGTGCGGCGCCCCTCCCACCTCTGCCCACCTTGGCTCCCAGAAGCCCCTCCCAAGCCTCCTCCCTTCCCCTTAGGCCCTTCCTATGGTCACACAGCTTCCAACTATGGGGTCACAACCCCTAGCTACTCCAGCTCCACTTGCTGGGTGAACCAGTGTGGGAAGGGGGAACAGTGGAAGGTGAGTGGAGGGACAGTCCTGTTGGCTGACCTGGGCATGACATAATTCTGAGAGTGCTTAGTCCCCCTCCAGGAGTCTGTCTCTGCTTCTGTCTGCTGAGCTTCTCCTTCCCCCAGGGGTTTTCTTACAGAGGAGTGGGCTTGGACATGTACAGGGTACCTGCACAAAACACTGACACCAAAACAGCAGCCACAGCCATCACTGTGGCCACTCCCCAAGTCCCGTGAGCATGAGGCTGGTTTGGGGTCAGATTCAGAGTGGGCCTGGGACCACCCACGGTGGGGAAAGGGCCTGCCTCATCTGGGCGCTCAGAAGGGTCATTGTCCTGGGACTACGTAGAGGTGTCCCTGCAGTTCACACACCTACTGCGCACCTACCAAGTGCCAGGTCCTCAGCCAGCTTTGGGGTTGCCCTAAAGATTCAAACATATGCCCTGGCCTGCAGCACTCGCCCAGGATCACAGCCATTCCCAAAGTGGGGGACAGAGAAATTCAATTCTCCTGGAACAGTTCAACAGCCTTGATTGGTCAGAGGAGTCCCGTGCTTCTGAGACTCTTGGGACACCATTCTCCCATTCTCTCTTGGGATACTATTCTCCCAGCCTCAGTTTCCCTTGCTCTGGGCAGTGGCCTATACTAACTCAGAAAAGTTTGTATTCCCAGGTACGGAAGAGAAAACGTGGCCTGGTTCCCCGAGGTGCAGCTGGCCCAGCCCACAGAAACACAAGAGATCGATGCGGGAAGGAATTGTGGGGAGCGTGGGCAGGAGCTCGGTTCAATGGGGGTGATGCCGCCTGCTCAGCACACATTTGCTGCAGCTACCCTGGGTCAGGTCTCAGCTGGAAACCAGGCAAATGGGAGGCAAGACCTTTCCGTTGCTTCCTATTACACTGTCCAGTACTAAAGGAGAAACTCCTGCACGTGGGCCTGGAGAGGAGACCCAGCTCATGTCATGGCCTCATCGCCCCCTCCCACTAGTCCCTTTCAATCCAACCACCTTTACTTTTCTGTTCCTACCAAAGGCCTGCATGTGCCATACTGTGTGTCTGAAACAGTCCTCCTTGCTCCCCTTTGATTGATTCATTCGTCACTATCTTAGACTTCACTTGCAGGAAGCCTCTCTGCGTCTCCCAAGTTGGGGACAAGTGAGGTGCCTGCTGGTTCTCCACTGCAGCATTTGATACACTTTACTACAGCTGCCTGGTCTTGCTGCCTACCTCCCTACACACTGGAAGCTCTGGGAGGGCTTCAAAAACAAAAACAAACAAAAAAGAGCAACAGAATGACCAAGACCCACACTGATTAAGCTGTCATGGTTTCTCTCAATTACCCACACCTGTATTTGCGGCTCCTACACACTGGAAGCTGTAGGAGGGCTGACTGGGCCTCACCCCTATTAAGACCTGTTTCTAACATATGAAGGTCTTAATAAATATTTGTGGAATGAATGAATGAAGCATGGTTCTTACCCTCAAGGAACTCACAGGCAGACAACTAACAGATCACTCTGATACAGAATCATTACTAAGGTGGGAAGAGGGAACATCCTCAGAGGAACCTGCTGACCTCACCAGTAGCTGTCCTCCTTCCAGCCCAAGCATCACACTTCCCATCTCACACCCTTGGCCCGGGTTGTTTTGTGACTTCAGGAGCTGAGTAGTTCTGATCTCTGGATCCCAAAAGGTGATCCTGCTTGGTGGGTCCAACCCTGGCCACTCTTGGGAGTTGGTCAAATGAAGATTCCTGAGCTGCCTCATGCCACTGAGTATATCAGGGTGCGGCTCACCAACTTATTTTTCACAAGCTCCTGGTATGATGCTGGAGTTCAGTCAGGGTTGGGATCAATGACCAGCCAACCCCTTGCGTCAGGGTGACCCACATGCATCCTGAAAATGTAGGAAGCAAGGCCGGGAATTGTGTCTCATGCCTATAATCCCAGCACTTTGGGAGGCCAAGGCAGTTGGATCACTTGAGCCCAGGAGTTTGAGACCAGCCTGGCCAACATGGCGAAACTCCATCTCTACTAAAAAATATAAAAATGAGGTGTGCATGGTGGCACACACCTGTAATCCCAGCTACTCAGGAAGCTGAGGCAGAAGAATTGCTTGAACCCTGGAGGCACAGGTTGCAGTGAGTCGAGATCACACCACTGCACTCCAGCCTGGGCCACAGAGTGAGACTCCATCTCAAAAAAAAAAAAAAGAAAAGAGCAACAGAATGACCAAAGCCCACACTGATTAAGCTGTCATGGTTTCTCTCGATTACCCACACCTGTATTTGAGGCTTCTCACCAAGAGGCTCCTTCATGGATGAGTCTGAACCCCCTGAAGACAGCAACAATTCAGTCCAAGAAAATAAGAGACCACAAGTCCCCTACCCTGCCTAGGGACCTGAAGGCCCTCCCTCAGCCTGAATCTCAGCACCTGCCTTCACTCCCAGTGAGCCGAGGTGCAGCAGCCAGACCACATTCCTTGTGACTGCCCCTCAGTTTGGAGCAGGGGATGAAATCATAGAGACTAATTCTTGGGGAGCAATGACTCATCCTCAGTGCTTTCCCATTTTGACATTGACAGATCAATCTATTTTTCCATTATAATTGGTCATTTTTGGAACTTGAAGAAATCTTTTCCCATCCCACATTCTCAAAGTTACACTGGATTTTTGTCTATTGGCTTTCATGTTGAGGTCTTTAATCTCTCTGGATTTTTTTACATAGGGTGAGACAAAGATACATTTTTTTCTCCCTCTATACTTTCACTAAGGCAATTTTCAACCAACATACAAAAAATCTTTTTCCTTGAGTTGCGAATCTACTTCACTCAAAAACTAGCTCCTCATGTGTACTTTGGGGTGTTTCTGGACTTGCCATTCAACTCTATCAGTCTGCCTGTTCCAGCACCACATGGTTTTCATCACTGTGTTTTTGCCAAATGACCTGGGGTAGGGTGAATCCCCTCCCCTGCTTTTGTTTTTTTTTTTTTTTTTTTTTCTGAGATGGAGTTTCATTTTTGTTGCCCAGGCTGGAGTGCAATGGGGCAATGTTGGCTCACTGCAACCTCCACCTCCCGGGTTCAAGCAATTCTCCAGCCTCAGCCTCCCGAGCGGCTGCGATTACAGGCACCATGCCTGGCTAATTTTTTGTATTTTTAGCAGAGACAGGGTTTCACTATGTTGGCCAAGCTGGTCTCGAACTCCTGAACTCCTGATCTACCAGTCTTGGCCTCCCAAAGTGTTGGGATTACAGGCATGAGCCACTGCACCCGGCCGGCGATTCCCCATTTTGTTTTTCTTTTTCACACTGATTTAGGTAATAGTAGGTATTTATTGTTCTGTATGAATTTTAGAATCAGCTTGTCAATCTACAAAAAAAAAAACCCTCCTTTCAATTGTTATGTTTTTTAAATTATGTTAACTTGTGGGATAACCGACACAGTTAAATATTGCATTGTGAACACTCTTTATTTATTCACATTTTCTATTCACATTTAGGATCAAACTTCAACTTTTTCTATAAAAGTCCTATATATATATATATTTTAGATTACTGTGTGGAATTTCATTTTCTGGGCAACCTTGCTGAAATTTGTTAATAGTTCTAATTGTTCATTGATTCTCCCAGAACTCTTTTTCTTTGATTTAAATCTGTTGCTTTTATGTTTTTAGAGTTTATGTATTCATGAGTTTGGGGAATATCACTTATTTCCCATTTTTGTTTTGTAATAAATGAATTCAAAGGTATAAATTTCTCTAGTTTTTGACACAATATTTTCATTGCTATTCTGCTCTCATTTTTCTATTCCCATTATGACTTCCTCTTAATGAGTTTTTAAAAGAGTAATATTTTAAAATATCCACACGTGACATTTCAATAGATACCTATTTTTGTTGTTTTCTAATAATAATTTTATTTCTTTGTGGCCTGAACAGTCTGTAGGATTGTCAATTCACTGGAATATGTTGATAATTCCTTGTGGCCTAGTACATGATTAGTTTCCATGACTATTCCATGTATAATCAGGTTATTCATCATGTCCTTCTAATATGCCTTATCCTTGCTTAGTCTTTGCCTGCTTCATTTATCATTTTCAGAAAGGGATGTATTAAAAGTTTCCAAGCCCAACTGCTGATTTATCTACTTCCTCATGTCGGTTGTTGATTCATATTTCACGTTTATATTATGTAATACATATATGTCTGTGATTATCATCATTATTGAGTCAAGGTCTCACTGTGTCACTCAGGCTGGAGTGCAGTGGTGTGATTTTGGCCTACTGCAGCCTTGACCTCCCAGGCTCAAGCAATCCTCCCACCTTAGCCTCCCGAGTAGCTAGGACTAAGAGCATGCACCACCATGCCTGGCTAATTTTTTTTTTTTTTTGGTAGAGACGGGGTTAGGTCATGTTACACAGGCTGGTCTCAAACTCCTGGGTTCAAGCTATCTGCCCGCCTTGGCCTCCCGAGTAGCTGAGACTACAGGTACATGCCACCATGTCTAGCTAATTTTCTAAATTTTCTGTAGAGATGGCACTTTGCCATGTTGCCCACGCTGGTCATGAACTCCTGCGCTCAAGCCATCCACCCACTTCAGCCTCTCAAACTGTTGGGATTACAGGTGTGAGCCAACATACCCAGGTATATAATTACTGTCCTTTACAAGCATATAACAACCTTCTTTGCTTCGAGTTCTATTCTATTGTGTCTAATATGACAATTGCTGCCTCAGCTTTCTTTTGTTTCAGACTTGGCCAGTTGCGTATTTTCCATCCTATTTTCAACCTTTTTGAGTTCATGTCATCTCATGTCATTTAATACTCACCTAATCCCTTGTTTGCCCCATTTTACAGATAAAGAAACTAAAGTTCAGAGGTTACATGACTTATAATCTCCAGTAGTGGTGTGCTAGAACGGAGACCCAAGCCTGGGTCTGTCTGACCACAGAGTCTATGCTTTTCCACTCCATCCACTCACTCCTCCTAAGAAAACCTCACACAGCATCACATAAGGTTTTACAGAAACCTCTTTTATAAAGTCTGGGATTTAGCAGGCGACTGCCCTTATGGGGCTTCAGCCCTGATTGACAGAGGTCACGCCTTATGACTTACAAAGGGCATTCCATAAACACTTGCATTTGATGCTCCCAACACTCTGTAAAGTGAACAGAAAATATATCATTATTCCCATTTTACAAATGAGGAGAGGCTCGGAGACTAGTTAGTACTTGCCAAGATTACCCATGTGATCAGAACCCAACTCTCACCTGCATATGATTGGAGCCCAAGCTTCAAATATTCTTCTTATCCACTTCCTCTCCCCATCTTCCACCTGAAATGTCAGCATTTGAAGTCCATTCCTTAGTGTTTGTCTAACCTACTCTTTGTGTGTTTGAAATTCCACCTCCGTAAGTCTCAGCTTTCTCATCTGTGAGATGGGTACAATATTGCCAACTTCACAGTTCCCGAGAAGACTAAATGCATGGATGATGCTTGGTATCTTTCCTGGCTCAGAATAAGCATTCTGGAAGTGGTAACTCTTGCTGGAAGTTGTACAGTCCCGGGAGGCGCAGGCACTCTGACCCCTTTGACCTCAAGTACGTGCAAGAACAAGGTCACTTGAACTATGTGTCCAGTTCTGCCTCACCCAGAGCCCAGCAAATTCTCTGCTGAGTTTCCTAGTGCCTCTGGCCACCACTGCAAGGGGAGAACAGAATGAGGAGGATTTACAACACAGTGCAAGTGGTTAAGATGGAAGGAGGAACACTGTTGGTGTTTCCCTGGCCTCGCTGATTGGCCCAGGGATCTGTGGCTCAGATAAAGACAGCCACAGAGAGCTGGGCCCAGTGCCTGTCAGGCACCCGTGTGAAACTCTGCCCAATGGGGGCGCTGCATAGTGAAGTTTGGCAAACGCACCCAATCCGAGCCTCTGCCTTGTGTCTTTCCTCACTAGGGAAACAAAGAGAGGGCTGAAAAATAAGATGGGTGGCTCACACTGAACTGAGCCCTAAAATCACTGAGCTTTTGTTGCAGTTCCCCATGAGGCTGGGAGTCTCTGGGACCAGCTAGTGGGGAGTCACCCGCACCACCTGGCAGTGCAAAGAGCTCTGCAGCGATTCTCAGACTTCTGTGTTCAACAGTCCCACCTGGAGAGCTCACTACAGTCCAGCTGCTCGGTCAGGGCCCACAGAGATTCTGATTCCAGAGGACTGGGGCAGGGGCCTAGAAACCTGCGTCTTTAACAAGCTCCTGGTGGTTCTGATCTTAGTGGTGGGTGTGGAAGAATGAGTGGCCAGGACTCCCAGGCTGGAGGGCTTATCAGGCCCTGGAAGAAGGTGGCTCCTCTGCCTCCGGGGGTTCCTGACTAAGCTGGAAAGTCACAGCCTGGGCTTCCAGCTGTCACTCCTAGGAGAACACTGCTGTGTCACCAAATTCTTACCAGCAGCCTGCCGACCTCAACTCCTTCATAAAGGGAATTCTTCCACAAACAGCAAGGGGAGGCCAGAGCCAAAAGGCAAAAAACAGAATATTATGATTTCCCTGACTCCGGGCCTGCTCTGCCCTCTAAAAGGTGAGCCACCCCCACCTCATACCCGCTTTCTGTAGCCAGGCGGGAGGAAGAGAAGAAGTGCGCCCAGGGACTTAGAGCACAGGCTTTTGGTCTTAACTCCCTTCAGCCTCAGGTTTCTTGCTGATTAATAAATGGGGCCGTTAATTCCTGTTCTTCCCAGATCCACAGTCAAGCAAAACAGTGGACATAAATCTACTTCTAAATGGTTTGGTGTTAGAGACAAATCCAGCTCTCCAGCAAGCTTCATCTCCATAAAACATGTACACTATCCTCACTGATGTATTACAGGTCTTATTCCCAAAGCATTTCCCCAAAGCAGGCCTGGAAAATTTCAAAGATGCCCAGACACATGGTCGAGTCACCAGGATGTCAGACGTCCACTGTCCTCCCTGCACTACCTGTCAGAGAAGTTTAATAGTTCACAAGCCTCCACCCTCCCCATCTGAGGCCTCCCTAAACTAACATACCTCTTGATGCTGTTAGTGTACTTGAGCCGAAGCGTTCCAGGCAAAGTGAGCTAATATTTTAATGATAGTGTTTTTAGGCATTGTCAAGGGAGTGGTGGTGAAGAGAATTTAGAGAGAAGAAGGTAAAGCAAATTCAAGTCTAACTAGAATTCCATGCTAGACAGACCACCAAAGAAGCCCCCATCAATACTCCATCTTTAGGTGGTGATGTCTGTGCATTATTTCTTAACCCACTTAGGAGGAAAAATGATTCCACAGCAGTGAGGAAATGGAGCCAGAATGACAGCTGCCTCCTATCAGAGCCAAGGGTTTTGGTGGGGTCCACACAGATGGGTCTGGGGTTGGGTTGGGGGGCCTTGACAAGAGCTTGGGCCACCAGACCCTCTTGGGAGGCAGAGGGACTAAGGAGCCTCACTTAAAGGGCCTCCCTATCATTCAGTGAATTCTGCCAGCTCCCTTACACGGGGTGGCGGCTCGCCCACAGAGCTTTTCTCCTGAGGCACAGCCTTTTCCTTTTTTCCCTCTGTTCTTGGAAGGCAAACACTTAACCGTTAAAACTACTTTTAAATCTTCCAACTCTTCTGCTTTAAATTACCCAGCTCAACTACTTTGAGGGAAACAATTGCTTTGCCAACTTGAAAATCTGTCTGGCCCTGTTCTGTAATCCCACAGCTCCTTAACACAAGCAGCCTAAATCAGCTGAACCCAGCAGAACTGAGCAGATGAAATCCACTAGTCACAGTGATGAGAACACTGACACTGAACACGGGCACTCTTTGCTAAGGAAGAAGGGCTCAAAGCAGAGGGGGGTGGCCCTGAGCTGTCCACAGAGTAGTTTTTTAAAGAGGACCTAAGCGATGATAGTAAGCTCAGAGAGTTCAAGGATCCAGTTACAGGGCTGGTAATTCCTAGAAGTCAAAAAAAGTATCCTCTTGCTTATTAAACTAGCACAGACCCCAAAAGATAATATTCAATGGTGATAAGAACACAGTGAATGGGCAAAAGTGTCTTTAAAAATCTTCATAAACTTCTAGGAATCCATACTAATTAAATTGAGAAGTGTGGACTAAGATTTACACAGCAGGCATTCACTGTCGCATTCATTCAGCAGATTTCTATTGAGTCTTTACTATGAACTGGGCATTGAGCTAGCAGCTGAAGCTACAGATACGTACGTACCAGACATATACCTTATCTTAAAAGAACTTTCAGCCTGGAGGAAAAGTTAGCCATAAAAATAGGTAGGTTACAAATCAGTCTGGTAAGCAGAGTGACAGACACATGCTCAGAGCTCTTAAGAGCCCAAGGAGAAGAGTCCTGGGGGTGGGGACTGAGTTTGGACTTGAAGGATGAGTCACAGAATCTAGATACACAAATCAGAGGGAGAAACTGCGGACAGAGGAACCACCACCCACCTCCGCTAGCTATGTGACCAGGAAAGCTTCGAAGTAACCAAGGTTGGAGAAACAATTACACAGCTTGTGGTATATTCACATGAAGGATATGATCGTCCTTAGAAGTGTTTTTGGAGAATGTTTGTAATATAATGTTAAGAACATAAAAAAATAAGAAAAGAAAAAGGTACAAGTTTTTAAGAAACTGTTTTCATATATTTTCTATATAAAGGAAGTACACCCAAACATACTGGATCTCTGGGTGGAGGGATTGTAAAATGCCTATCTTTTTTTTTTTTTTTTTTTTTTTTTTGAGACGGAGTCTAGCTCTGTCTCCCAGGCTGAAGTACAGTGGCATGATCTCGGCTCACTGCAAGCTCCGCCTCCCAGGTTCACACCATTCTCCCGCCTCAGCCTCCCAAGTAGCTGGGACTATAGAGGCCCACCACCACGCCTGGCTAATTTTTTGTATTTTTAGTAGAGACAGGTTTTCACCATGTTAGCCAGGATGGTCTAGATCTCCTGACCTCGTGATCTGCCCGCCTTGGCCTCCCAAAGTGCTCGGACTACAGGCGTGAGCCACCGCGCCTGGCCGCTTATCCTAATTTTAACTTTTATGCCATTTCCAAATATTCTCCAATAAGAATGTTTACTTTCATGACCAGAAAAAAAATACATTTTTAGACAGTTTATAACCAGTTATGTTAAAAAGTGAATACAACATGGACAAAGGAATAGAGTGGGTGATTCTGGGATCCTGAAACATCCTATAGCCTAGAGAATTTCCTTGGCTTTTTACTCTGAGATTTCCAAGGCTATGACTCATGACACACTGGCACGGGGCTTCTTGGTCTGCCCTCCCGCAGAGATAGGGCTTATGGGACCTGGGCTCTGCATCCCTCTGTGGCCTGAGGAAACTAAGTCTTATATCCTTAGCTTGAAATACACAGCACCTTTAAAAAAAAAAAAGAAAAAAAAAAGGGTGCTTTGTCTCTTTAATAATTCTCAATGGGGCAGAAAAACATCTTAAATCCCTCTTCAATATCTGCAGTCGAGGAGGAGGAGAAGGAAAAGGAAATCACTTGCCTCAAGCACATGTGAGCACTTTTGTGCTACAAGCTCTAGGTTCCCACAGATTTAGAAATCCCTGAACTCTGCTGGGAGGAGTGGGAGGGGCAGGCGAAGGAGCAAGGCAGGCCAGGTTTCAGTTCCTCTCCCTGAGGTAGTTGGGTTGTGGCCCTCCCAGGTCTTCAGGGAGCAGCTCACACCTCCCACAGCCCCCTCCCCAAAGTCACCGGAGACATTCCCACAGAAGTACCAACTCTGCCTGCTACCAAGACTCCGGCCAGGACCCAGTGGAAGCGGGTGACCATCTCTCCCCACCTGCCTGCCCACTGCAGAGGGAGCTGCAACACAGGAGAACAGGGCCTGTCCCTACTCATGGCCCTGATCCTCGTCCACCATGTGACCTCTCAGTTACTCAGGCACTCAGGCCCTGGCTGAGAAAAGGTTGCCTGGACATTCCTGTCCCAGAAAGATTCAGCCCCTGGTAAATGAAGCGGTGAGCAGTCTCATGTGAGCTCAGGTATCGGTATCATACATTGCTGTCCCAGAATCTGCTCACCCCAAGATGCAATAATAAGCTCAGCTGACCTAACCTGTGAAAGACTGTGGGCCGAGTCCCCACCTCCCTACCACAGCCAGCAATACCATAGTGCCTCTTCCTCCAAGAAGGCTTCCTGGGCCACTTCCAGCCCAGATAGAGCCCCTTCCCCATGCTTTCTCGGAGCCTCAGACTTGGAGTCTCCTCAGAGGATTGATCATGCTCTATCAGAAGAGGCTGCCCTTGAAGGTCTGAATCTCCATCTAGCTCATGGGTTCCTCAAGGGCAGGGGCCGTGTGTCACTCATGCTGCCCCACCTGCAGCTCTGTGCCGGACACACGGCAAGTTCTCAGTAAATGCTTGCTGAGTGAGTACAGGAATGAACACATGGATGCCTAGGATCCCTCTGGTGGGCTTGGAGGAAAGAAGGCCCATACTCTGTCACTCCTATTGCCCAATCCTGGCCCAGGACATAAGTCCATGAACCATCATTAAGACATGGGGCAGAAACCCCAAAGGCATGACTAAAATCTATCTGCCTCTTCCTTCCTGAGGACAGGCCTGATTCCAAGTCATCTGAATAATTTCACAGGGCTGCAGGGACCTCAAAGGTAAGAAGTCTCCCTAATTCCAAGCAGTGCCCAATCAGCCCTGATGTTTAAAATCAGGTTCCATGGCCCTGGCTCCAAGCATCAGGCTTTGTGATCTAATCTAAGAGTGCCCAGGCTAGCTCAGAGCTGTCACTGCATTTACTTCCTCTAATGAACTGAAGTATCTCAGGACAGACCCTGAGAGCCTGGGTCCTGGAATGACTGCTGCTCCAGCCACAGAAAGAGTGTCAAGCTCTCAGCACTAGGTAAGCAAAGCACTCAGCCCTTGGCTGTCTGCCTAAGTGGCTGGCAGGGAGGCTTGGAAGGGGCAATCCCAGGGACACTGCTCTGTGCCTCGGAATGCCCATCGCTTTGTGTCAAATGCTCACCTTTTTCCTCTGGTGCTTGCTTCTGCCCGCAGCCCCAGAGCACATCCAGTTAGATGGGGACAGGCATGAAAGGCGGCAAGTGGGGTCCTGTGGGGTATGTGTCGCCAGAGAAAAGCTGACTCGGGACTGGTTAAGGATGGCAGACCCTACAGCTATGGAACTCTATAGAACATCTCCTAAAATGTCATGATTTTCAGAGAAATCAGAGGCCCAGAGAGAACAAGGGGCTTCTCAAGATCCCTCCATGAATGACCCCAATGACTTCCACCACTTCACATCGCGATCACCTCACCAGCAGACACACACGAGTTAACTGCCCCTCACAAAGCTGCCAAACACACACAACTGCCCCTCACAAAGCTGCCAACTGATGTAACTGATTGCTACCAGCTGAAAGGACAGCCAGCCTGGCTAGAAACCACAGAGAGACAAAATGCCACGTTTTCTCACAGCTCTTTCTCCCCTCTACACTGCCTCAGGCTATTTTCCTACAACCCGCTCTCATTTCCCCAACCTAGAGTGAGGTGAGGATTTCAAACTTCCTTCCTCACAGGGGCCCAGTCATGGCAGGGGCGAATCAATATCTGATAAGCAACCCGATCATCCAGTTGAAGCACTGATCAATGGCTGAATAGCTGGAAATTTACGGGTCAGTGAAGGGCTGATTCATGCACAAATCCAGGAGTGAAGGCTGCAGAGCTCCACACAGGGGCCCCTACCGGGGGAGGTGGGCAGGGTAGCAAAGCAGCAAAGGTTACCCCGAGAAGGGTCTCAGGAGCCCGGAGCATGAAGGACGGGCTCTGAAGATCAGAAGGCAGCTCTCGCGTGAGCAGCACAGCTGGGACTCCGAGAACCCACAGGAGCAGGCTCCGGGAAGAGCCGGGTTGCAGGGGGTTCCACACAAGTGCTTTGCGTGTCCCTTCCGCTCTCTCCACCCCTTGACAGTCATCCAGATGCTGGAAAGACGAGCTTGCCACTTGGGCATTCATTTCATATTAGGAAAAGGTAGTTAGGAAGCCCGGGAATTGGAGGAACATAAAAGGACAGCCCCCACTGGGCCTTTGCTTGTGTCTGGCTCTGTGCAAGCAGCTTTTCAAACAGTCGACTCACCACAACCATGTGTGGCAAAAAAGCTTTTGTGACTTGCCAAGGCCTACAATTGAATGAGTAATATCAAGGGCTCCGTACTTGTCACTCTGCTGTACACAGTCCCTACCCGACAAGGACAGCTGACTGAGGAGGCTCTTAATTCCTTCAGAAGTACCCATAAACACTGTCAGAGGAGCATCCGCGTGTAAACGTGCAGCCTCTTGAACCCTCTGTTCAAGGATGAGCTGCGGGGGCCACCCTGCCTTCTTCCCCACGTGGTCAGGCCACATTCACAAGACAAAGGGGATCCACAGGTTCTTCCTTCACCGCCTCTTCCAGTAAGGCGAATTCTTCCTTCCAGCTCTATCTCCCATGGCTGGGGACCTGGAGGAGAAGCAGGACTGTCTGAAGTTTGACTAGAAATCAGACATCAGGACCAAAATGACTGTGAAAGACCATCCAATACAACTTCCTTTTACAGGTGGAGAAACAGCTTCAGCCAGGGAAAGCCATTTCTACGATCACCTGCAGGCAGCATCTTGGAGCAAAATGTTGAGAAGGAGTCTAAGACCAGGCAGAAAAGCCATGCATGACTGAGGACTGGCTGACAACGGCTGCCTTGGATGGCAGTGGGGAGGGATGGCATCGCCGCCTCACCTCAGCCAGGCCTTGGCCTCCACCACTTCACAGGGAGTTGGTGCAAATTAGAAAAAGGTGCCCCTTCTAAGCAGCGTACAGCTTGACAAGCAGCAGGTGGGCCGGATATCCATCCCTCCCCATTGGGGGCTAGAGTACGGGGCCAGCTCACACAACATGCAACACAGGCCTGACTGTGGTGCCCTTGAGTTATTCAACTTTTCTTCAGTCCCCCAACTATTGATTTGCCATCTGTTACTTGTAGAAATATTTCTTGACACCAAAGGAGGTCATAAGCCATCATCCTCTCTTTCAGGCAGAGAAATCAGTTCTCAAGAGGCAAGGCATGCTAAAAGGTCACCATGTGATGATGGAGAGATCCATTCATCCACGCCCAAAATCTTGTGCAAGGGGTCGTACTGCCCCCACCATGCCCAGAGCCCCGTCTCTCTTTGCCTTCACGGTTTGTGTTCCTAAGAAGGCAGAGAGAAGAATATTCAACCAGGGAGACTCCAGGTTTTCCATATCATCCCTGGGCGTGGAAACCTTCATGAGGCAGGTGAAAAGCTCACACCTGCATCTATTTGTATGCACTTCACAGGTGTTCCTACAGGCAACCAACTTCCCCAGACCTGTTTCTCATCCTGGAATCCCAATCACAGTAATGGTCAACCAGCTCCCTAAACCAGAAAGTGCCCTGGAAGACCCCTGGATCCTCCTGCACCCCCACTCTAGAGGCCACCACGCATATAAAGTCCCACTCCCAAGCATCTCCCAGCCTCCTCCCTCACTACTACCGTCTTGGCTGAAATCACTTTCCCAACTGGTCTGTCTCCTCCAGCCTCCCTTGTCCCACCATGCTGCTTTCTGAGCATCCAAGGGTCCTTCCAGCCTTCAGAACAGGGCCAGCCTCCATCAAGTCTGCCTAAACTTGACCCTGTCCATCAACCCCTACCACACGCTTCAGCCAGGCCCAGCACACAGCGCTCCCTCATGCAGTGGCCATGTCACATCTCCATGCTGTGCTCACTGCCTCCCTCGGCCAGAATGCCCTGTCCCACACCAGTGGCTCAATCCAACAGGTTATCCAGGCCCTGGTCCTCCAACCTACCCAGACAAGTCAGCCAGGTGACTTGTCTGTCAGCCAGGTGCAGAATGCAAGCTGAGGCCAGCCTTTCCCAGGTCCTTGTCAAGGAGAAAGGGGGCTGTGATTCGGGGACAATATGCTATGAAAATCTGGTAGGGTGTCCTTCATACCAGGCCTTCCACCTGACTAGACCCTGTTCTGACTCCTGGCTCCAGTTCCCCTCAATGGCAATGACCTGTCATGCGTCTGTTCCCCACCTGAGACTGCCCTCTTGGTAGGAGAGAGAGCATCGCCTTCCTCTCTGTGTCCCTCTACCCAGCTGGGTCAAGCCTGGGATATGGGTTGCGGGGTGAAAACCCAGGAGGTGTCTTCTTGAGTCCGGGCTGAGCTCCCTGTTGGCTAGGTCTATGTTGCTCCTGGGGTCCGTATCCCCGACAGAGGCCAGAATTGTCTCTGTGGTGTATGTGGGGGAGAGGCAGGGAGGGTGTCAACGCCCCTACACGATCTGATTTTTGACCCAATTTCAGAAATAGAAATACTGCCTTTACATGTAACTAAGTGTCTAGAGGCTTCCCTGATACAGAAGGGGAGAAAAGAAGGGGTGTTACTTGGTGAAGACTCACAGGCCCACCCTCATGGGCTAAGGCCACCAAGGGGGACAAAACAGAAATCTGACAGGTGGCCTGGACTCCCTCAACAGCGAGCAACGGGTGTGGACAGGTCGAGCCTGCTTGCTGGGTCCACACCTTTCAGAATCACAAGCCCCACAGAACCATCAGGATGACCAAAGTCTGTGGGAGTCAGGCCCCTTCCACTACCCCTATGGCTACTACCATAGAAAAGTGTGCACCCTTATCAGGAAGAGCCTTTGGCCCCTCATCCGCCATATATGTAAGCTATTTACAAAGCTTTACCATCAAATCGTACATTAAATATTAAGTGTTATGAAGTGTACGCCCACTTTCAAGTGCTAATTCTCAGTCCCTCAGAACGTGATTCTATTTGCAGGTGGGGTTTTTAAAGAGGTAATTAAGTTAAAATGAGTTCATCAGGGTGAGCCTTAATCCAATATGACTGATGTCCTTCTAAGAAGAGATTAGGATACAGAAGGAAGACGGTGTGAAAAAGCAGGAAGACAGCCAGCTGCAGGCCAGCTGCACTTTGATCTTGGACTTCGAGGCTCTAGAAATGAAAGGAAAAAAGTGTCTGCCCTTTAAGCCATGCAGCCTGTGGTACTCAGTTATGGCAGACTGATACAATAAGACTTCATTGCTCTTATAAGATAAACTAAATGGGCCTTATATTTTTTTCTCACCCCCCCCCCCCCCCCCCCACTTTGGAGACTACTGTCAGGAGGAACCTATGGCCCTGCTGGACTTTACAGGCCACAGGCTAGAGACAATGAGGGGTCTGGCGGCCGCCCCCGTGGGCCTGAGAGTATCTGGAAGACATCTAAGAACGCAGAGCCCCCAGCACTGGAGGAACCGTAAGGGTTTTGCGCAGACCAACCCTTGGATGGAACACCCCTCTTGCCAGTGTTTCCCAAGCTCATCTAATCATAAGAATCACCCAGGATAACTCTGTGTCTCCCTGGGAGTTATTCGATGGGGCGCAGAACTTGGGTTTTGTTAGGTAAGCCAGGACCAGAAGCGTTTGAGGAATCCTAGTGCCGCCCATGCCACCCCAGGAGATGGGTTTGTAGGAGCAGTATGAGTGCGCCGGCATCCCTATCCGGCGGAGGGAGGGAGGGAAGGAGGCCCGGGGCCGGCGCCGTCGGTCTCCCAGCCGTGCCCGCCACTCCACCTCCAGCCCCGCGGAGCCCTCCCCCTCCTGCAGTCCGGGCCTCTGCCGAAAGCAACTGGGCCCGCCGTTTCTGTCACTGCGGTATTTGCGTCCGGCGTTGGTTCTCTGAATCAACAGGCGGGTGGAAGAAATGCCTTCTGATTCCAACGCAAGTGTGCGAAGTCCCAGACGCCCTTGATTTTCTCCTGGGTGTGGCCAGCCCGTGACTCTTCTCTCGGGCTCTGGGGCCTTAACTGAAACCCAGGATCCCCGCTCCCACTGCAGTCGGACCAGAGGTGGAGGTGAGGGTGCTGCGCGCCGCGGGAGGGGACGGCCACCGCCCCCAGGGTCTGTGCGCCGGGAGCGGTGGGGAACGGGGTGTGCGGGTCACCGTGCTCCCGCCCTCCCTCGGGTTTGCGCGCACCAGCTCCTGGCTGACCGCAAGTTCCTCCGAACGTCGAAAGGCATCTCCCCACCTCCGACCCCCGCCCGGTTCGGCTCACCCAGGCTGGCAGGTGCTGGCCTCGCAGCTCGCGGCTGATGAACTCGCGTTCATTGTCAAGGAATTCGAAGGCGGCGGCCAGGCGCCCGAGCTTCCCGCGGCGGTTCCTGCGCCACCACATCCACAGCAGGGCGCCGAGCAGCAACCAGGTTATGCTGAGCCCCAGGTAGCCAACTAGGTAGACAGGCCCCAGGTAGAAAAGGACGCGCACCACGAAGGTACAGAGGTCGGGCAGCAGCTGGCTGGACAGGCGCAGCTCAGGGCCCGGCGCGCGCTGGGCTCCCGGGGCGCTGGGCTCCTCTGCTCGCATCTCGTCGCAGCCGTCTTGCCCTTCCCGAGAGCTTCACCCGAGCTTAGGTCCGCATGCCCCGACGCCCAGGCGCATCTGTCTCCCAAGCGCGAGGACCAGGACGCCGCGCCCCCTTGCCCTGCTGGGACTCTCAGCGCTCCGAGTTCAGGGCTCTCTACCGCGCACTGGAGCGCGACGCCTGGAAATGCACCGAGCCGCGCCGCGCCTCCCCAACGCTCTGCTCCAGTGAGCCCGCAGCTCCGGAAGTCTCCGCCCTAGTGGGGCGGGCCGCTCGCCTGGCTCCTGCCGGCTCTAAAGAGCAACCAGCTGGTAAGCTCAGCCTCCGACCCCAGCACGTGGAGCAGCCGTCAGCCGGAGGTGCGCACTCGCTAGTCTGGGTGGACCAAGTGCTGCCCTAGGTGGTTGATGACTCACCGAGGCATGTGTACAAACTGGCTTAACATGGGATAAAGATCACCTAAAACCTGTTTCCTACACGCAGTCTATAATACACAATATAGTCTGGGTTCAGCTGGCATTCGAGGCCCTCTCTGGACAGGCTCAGCCAGGCCTCCCCAGCCTCAGTCCTGCGTCCCCGCCCTCTAGAGCCAGCTCTTCTGGCATCGGTAAAGCTTAGACCTAGCCCCCAGCCTCATCGAGCCGAGCTCAGGGCCCCTCCTGCGCGCCACAAAACCCTCTGCCCTGCTCTCCCCACCCTCTCTTATAGGTGTCAGTTTGGATCGTTATTCCCTGCATCATCAGACCGGGAACTTCCAGGGGCCGGCCTGTCCTGGCCATCTATGGGGCACCCAACAAGGGAAAGTGACAGGCGAATAAAAGGAAAGGTGAAGAGGAAGCCCCTAGGTGCCTGAGAGTCAATGGTGAAGCCCACGGTTTGTAACCCTTTAGTGATCACAGCAGGTGGATCTCCAAATCTCTTAAGTTCGGATAGTAAATCGTCTTGTGGATAGTATATATTTCAGGTGGCCACATGAAAGGGCTCACATCAATTACTGGAATGTGATTTTGGAATTGACAAATGTACCGGAATGATTTGGAATGACTCTATACTCTTTCAACAGGTTTACCAAAAGGCTGGAGCCAATGGATAGCAATCAAAAGATTCTCTTCTCTTTCCTTTTCTCTCTGTCTCTCTCTCCCTCTCCCCCCACCACCCTCTCTCTCTCGTTCTCATTCTCTCTGACTCTTGCTCTCTCACTCTCTTTTTCTCTCTCTGGCTTTATCCTTCTCTCTTGGATAAAATTACTTACTGTAATGAGTTTTTTTCAACAACGGGTGAGTTCCTGGTGGTCAGAATACCTGGACTCTTCTCTATTGTTCTTGACTTTCCAGGACTCAGCCAAAACAGAGGCTGAAAGTCCCCCAACTTAACATCCTATTACACTGGCATCTCCCAGTGTAGCCTGGGAAATCAACGGAAGAAATGCTGCTCGCTGGAGTTCCTTCTTGAGAGTTGCATGTACACAGTCCTATTAAAGGCTCTGAGAAGTCCTTCAGACAAAAAGCTATTAAATTCTATTTAACCCAGTGTTTCCCAGATTATTTGACCACAGAATTCTTTCCTCAAAACATTTTTCTATTGGTTAACCCAGGTCTGCTGAAGCAAAAGAGAGTGTACAATAGGGATACTGGGAATTCTCCTGGAAGCTGAGGCAGAATGTGGCTGGCTCTCAGGATGGACGGACCAGGAAGCTAACTGCCAGAACCGCACTCCTCATCCTTGTGTCCCTCCCTGTTGACCTGCCTGTCTGACTGAAGTGCAGAACACAGCACTTTCCCCCCAGCATCCAGAGATGGAGGACACAGGTCTCACCAATCCAGAGACTGCCTTGACCCTTACCCTGTCCCAATTCCAAATCCCTTGGAGACAGGATCCAACTGAATCTATCATCCCCTTCATCCTCCGCACACAGCAGGTCCACACCTCAACCTGGGTTAGTTTGGGAGGGGGTGTGGAAGGTAGTGAGTTTGTGGGGGGTTTACTAGAGAAACGAAGATTGTTGGTTTGTGAACTGGATGCACACCCGCTGAGAAAGATGCCCAGTCTGAGGCCTGTGGGACATTGCCATTCCCAGCTGCATCACCTTTCTGTTCCTTGAACACATCAAGTTCATTTCTGCTGCGAGGCCTTTGTACTTGCTGTTCCCTCTGCCTGGAATGTTCCTCTTCTAAAATTTCTCCAAAGTACGTTAGGGTGATGGGATTATGATTTCACCCTCCCTTTTAAAATTTATTTTATTTATTTTTTATTTTATTTTATTGATTTTTTGAGATGGAATCTCGCTCTGGTGCCCAGTCTGGAGTGCAGTGATGCAGTCTCAGTTCATCGCAACCTCTGCCTCCCAGATTCAAGCGATTCTTCTGCCTTAGCCTCCCAAGTAGCTAGGGTTACAGACACCCGCCACCATGCCCAGATAATTTCTGTATTTTTAGTAGAGATGGGGTTTCGCCATGTTGGCCGGGCTGGTCTCAAACTCCTGACCTCAGTCCACCTGCCTCAGCTGCCCAAAGTGCTGAGATTACAGGTGTGAGCCACCGTGCCTGTCCCCCATTTTTAAAACTTTATTTATGTCATTAAATTACTCTCACAAATTTAATAGAACATCGAGAATATGGCATTGAAAACTCTATACCCTACCTGGGAAGGCATCTGTGCCTGAACATTGGAACCTTTATTTCCCTTGATCTGGATATCTAGTGACTACCACCAGGAAAGAAAAATATTTCATGGGTGGTTTGATCACAGCAAAACCTGGGGAGAATAATGCCTTCCAGAGTCTTTACCTGAACACACTTGAGAGTGCATCCTATTACATACCAACCATTCAAAGAACAGTAGCTCAAATAAATATAAGTTGGTCACTAGTGTGGATTGAATTGTGTCTATGTTGAAGTCCTAACCCTTGGAACCTGTGAATGTAATCTTATTTCAAATAGAGTCTCTGCAGATGTAACCAACTTAAGATGAGATCATGTTCAATTAGGGTGGCCCGTAAATCCAATGACTGGTGTCCTTATAACAAAAGAGAGATTCGGAGATAGGGACACAGAGGACACACACGAAGGGAAGGCCATGTGAAGACACACATACAAACCAGAGTGGTACAGTTACAGGGGAGGAATGCCAAGGATTGCTGGCACCCACCAGGAGCTGGACAGAAACAAGGAAGGATTTTTCCCTGGAGCCTTGGGAGAGAGCTCAGCCCTGCTGGCCTCCAGAACTGTGAGAGAATAAATTCCTGTTGTTGTAAACCACCCAGTTCATGGCACTTCGTTACTGCAGCCCTGGGAAACGAATACAGCCTTCTACTGACTGCCAGGCACTATTCCAGGCATAAGAGATTCAGGGTGAACAGAACCAACAGGCTCACTGCTCTCAGGAAGCTGACATTCTAGTGCAGGAAGACAGACACCAACATTTAAACCAAGTACAAGAAAACAGCAGGTAAGGAAAGGTGCTCTGCAGATAGTGTAGTGAGTGGACTGAGAGAGAGTGGCTGGCGTAGCGGGGAGGGCTGTTTTAGCCAGGTTGAGACCTAAATTAAAAAGAAGACTGAAAATGTACATACAATTTTATTATCATTATTATTATTATTATTATTATTATTATTATTATTATTATTATTATTATTTTGAGACGGAGTCTCGCTCTGTCGCCCAGGCTGGATTGCAGTGGCACAATCTTGGCTCACTGCAAGCTCCGCTTCCCGGGTTCACGCCATTCTCCTGCCTCAGCCTCCTGAGTAGCTGGGACTACAGGCGCCGCCACCACGCCCAGCTAATTTTTTGTATTTTTAGTAGAGACGGGGTTTCACTGTGTTAGCCAGGATGGTCTTGATCTCCTGACCTCGTGATCCGCCCACCTCGGCCTCCCAAAGTGCTGGGATTACAGGCGTGAGTCGCTGCACCTGACCATTTTTTTTCTTTCTTTCTTTTTTTTTTGAGATGGAGTTTCCCTGTCCCATTGCGCCTAAGCTGGAGTGCAATGGGACAATCTTGGCTCACTGCAACCTCTGCCTCCTGGGTTCAAGTGATTCTCCTGCCTCAGCCTCCCGAGTAGCTGGGATTATAGGCGTTTGCCACCATGCCCGGTTAATTTTTTTGTATTTTTTGTAGAGACGATTTCACCATTTTGGCCAGGCTGGTCTCGAACTCCTGACCTCAGGTGATCAACCCTCCTCGGCCTCCCATAGTGCTGGGATTACAGGTGTGAGCCACAGTGCCCAGCCTAATTTTATTATTTTTAAAAACTTAGTATCTCACAAAATCATCTTTCCTTTGGAACAGAAAAATAAATGTCCTCTGCTATGTAGGTGTCATTAGTTTTTTGTTTTTGTTTTTGTTTTTAGATGGGGTCTTATTCTGTTGCCCAGGCTGGAATGCAGTGGCGTGATCTCGGCTCAGTGCAATCTCCACCTCCCAGGTTCAAGCAATTCTCCTGCCTCAGCCTCCCAAGTAGCTGGGATTACAGGCATGCACCACCATGCCCAGCTATTTTTTTTTTTTTTTTTGTATTTTTAGAGAACAGGGCTTCACCATGTTGGCCAGGTTGGTCTCAAACTCCCGACCTCAAATGATCCGCCTATCTTGACCTCCCGAAGTGCTGGGATTTTAGGCGTCAGCCTCCGCGCCCAGCGGTGTCATTAGTTTTACTTTTATATTTTCATACAGAGCTAGAGTAATTTTCTGTGTTTGTTCCCTCTGTTAGACTGGGGAATTCTCTGAGGGCAGCAGCTGTATCTGATACATCTTTCTGCCTCGGTGTCAACGTTTGAGCCTGACCTACAGGAGGAGGCTAGGGAGCAAAGGGTAAAATCAGAATCTCTAGCATTTGTTTGGGTTTAAATCGAGACTCAAGCACTTACTGACTCTGAAACTAGAGAATCTGCAGTTCCATTTCCGTATCTGTAAAATGTAGATCATAATATTTAAGTTATAGAGTGGTCATGAGGATTGGGTCAGACACAATATGTGTAAGTCTGTATATCCCACACATGGGGAAGTTGTCAAGGAAGAACTAGGGTTTTGTTTGTATTGTTTGACTTTTTTTTTTTTTTGAGACGGAATCTTGCTCTGTCGCCAGGTTGGAGTGCAGTGGCACGATCTTGGCTCACTGTAACCTTCAATTCCCTGATTCAAGCGATTCTCCTGCCTCAGCCTCCTGAGTAGTTGAGATTATAGGCGCCTGCCACCACGCCTGGCTAATTTTTGTATTTTTAGTAGAGACAAGGTTTCACCGTGTTGGCCAGGATGGTCTTGATTTCCTGACCTCGTGATCCGCCCACCTCGGCCTCCCAAAGTGCTGGGATTACAGGTGTGAGTCACTGCGCCCAGCCTTGTTTGGCTTTTTCCAACAAGAATGTGTTTGTGTTTTATCTGTATAATTTTAAAAGTTTTTTTATTGTTGCAAAATGCATATAATATTTACTATCCTAACCATTCTTAAGGGTCAGCTCAGTGGTATTAAGTACACTCGTATTATTGTGTAACCATCATCACCATCTCCAGAATTCTTTTTCTTGCAAAACCAAAACTTTACACCCATTAAACAATAACTTCCCATTCCCCTCCACACCCTCCAACTACCCGCAACCACCATTCTATTTTCTGTCGCTATGATTTTGACTACTCTAGATACCTCACATAAGTGGAATCTTACATTCTGTAATTCCATATGCTTATATGGAAATGTAAACATAATTCCATATGTTTTCTTTTTTGTGACTGGCTTTTTTTTTTTTTTTAGCATAAATGTCTCCAAGGTTCATCCATGTTGTAGCATGTGTCAGAATTTCCTTCCTTTCCAAAGCTAATCTCTCACTGTAGGTATTTACCACATTGTGTCTTTGCATTCAGCTGTCATTGTCACTTGGGTTGCTTCCACATTTTAACGATTGTGAGTAATGCTGCTGTGAGCATGGGTGTACAAATATCTCTTCTTTAACCTTGTTTTCAATTCTTTTGGGTAATACTCAGAAGTGGAATTGCTAGATCAATGGTAATTCTATGTTTAATTTTTGAAGATCTGCCATGCTGCTTTCCCCAGCAGCTGAACCATTTTATATTTCCATCAACAGTGCACAAAGTTCCAGTTTCTCCCCATCCTTGCCAACACTTATTATTTTCCAGGTTTTTTTAATATAGTAACCATTCTTTTTTTTTTTTGAGACGGAGTCTCGCTCTGTCGCCCAGGCTGGAGTGCAGTGGCCGGATCTCGGCTCACTGCAAGCTCCACCTCCCAGGTTTACGCCACTCTCCTGCCTCAGCCTCCCCAGTAGCTGGGACTACAGGCGCACGCCACCTCGCCCGGCTAGTTTTTTTGTATTTTTTAGTAGAGATGGGGTTTCACTGGGTTAGCCAGGATGATCTCGATCTCCTGACCTCGTGATCCGCCCGTCTCGGCCTCCCAAAGTGCTGGGATTACAGGCTTGAGCCACCGTGCCCGGCCTATAGTAACCATTCTAATGGCTGTAAGGTGATATCTCATTATGGTTTTGATTTACATTCTCTGATGATTAGTGATGTTGAGCATCTTTTTGTGTGCTTTTTGGCCATTTATATAGGATCTCATTTTTAAAAACACAAAAACAATGATTTTCTGTATGAATGTAGGCAAATCCCACCCCCACTCTGGATTTTGGCAAGCTGTTGGGTCAAATGAAGGATTTAACCAGAGTGTCTGTGAGGTCTTACCCTGCAAAAGGCATTCAATTCTCTGAATGTATCTTGATAATTTTCTGGTTTACCAAACTTAGTGCCTATCGGAGTGCCTGGAATGTAGTAGGTGCTCAATGTTTGTGAAGGAACACACACATGAATGAATACATGAATGTGTTTGAGTCACAAACAGGATAGTCCTTCTCACATCGCCTGATAAACAGCTGGAGAGGAAGCTGCAGTCCCTTAGGCTGCTCACCCTATCATATTTTTGGGCTGTGCCTGGAACCAATATGACAGCCAGTGAAACTGACCACATTTAGATACTGTTTGGGGCCCCGGGGGTGACAGCAGATTCAGAGACTGCACCTAAGAAGTCAATTATTTTACACTCTTATCATGAAAACTTGGTGGAAGTGGGTGTGTGGTGGAGCAGCAGGAAGACATTGGGAGTGGGAGGGTAGAGATGTCTCTGCAATGTCCTACATGATCTGGCCCCTGCCTACTGCCCTAGATCACCTCTTGAGGGATCCAGCCTGCACCTGGGTCTCCAGCCCCACCACACTTCTCACACACCTCATACCCTGAGTGTGAAGCAGGTAGCCTGGTTGGTGTTCACTGTTCTGGGAGAAGGTAGAGTTGCTGTCCTCTTGGACAGTCAAGCTCTGATTGCTTCTCTTCCTCTAACACGGTATGGGATGGAGACCAGGAGGACAACCACCTTGTTGAGATCTCAGCCAGGCCCCGCTTAGAGACCATGGGCAGAATCTGTGACCTCATATCCCTCCACATACCTACCCTTTCCACCTGCCAACAGGTGTGCATGGTTCCAGGACTTCTTAGACAGGGCCTGGAAGCTGCAATTTGGGAAATCCTGCCTCACCCCTTCCCACAGTATTCTGCCTACCCTGCCCCCTCTTCTCAGCTCTGCTCCACTCCTGCAATTCTTTTTTATTTTTTTTAAGAGACAGGTCTCACTCTGTCACCCAGGCTGTAGTGCTAAGCAGTGTGAACATATCTTGACCTCTTGGGCTCAAGTGATCCTCCTGCCTCAGCCTCCTGAGTAGCTGGGACTACAGGCACATACCACCACGCCCAGCTAATTTTTGTATTTTTGTAGACAGAGTCCCGCTACGTTGCCCAGGCTGGTCATGACCTTCTGGCCTCAAGCAATCCTCCCTCCTCAGCCTCCCAAAGTGCTGAGATTATAGGCGTGAACCACAGTGCCAGCTCTAACATATATGATTAACATATATGATTATTCTGGCATTTTGTATATTCTTGTGTCAGGTTTAGGTTCAATATGTTATCGTTTCCTTATTTGTTTTGTTAAAAAGTATTCTATTTTCCTTTGTGATTTTCTCTTTGATTTAGTCATTATTTAGAAGTCTCGCCGGGCACGGTGGCTCAAGCCTGTAATCCCAGCACTTTGGGAGGCCGAGACAGGCGGATCATGAGGTCAGGAGATCGAGACCATCCTGGCTAACACGGTGAAACCCCGTCTCTACTAAAAATACAAAAAAAACTAGCTGGGCGAGGTGGCGGGCGCCTGTAGTCCCAGCTACTCGGGAGGCTGAGGCAGGAGAATGGCGTAAACCCGGGAGGCGGAGCTTGCAGTGAGCTGAGATCTGGCCACTGCACTCCAGTCCGGGCGACAGAGCAACACTCCGCCTCAAAAAAAAAAAAAAAAAAAAAAAGAAGTCTCTTGTCTAATTGTTAAATAATTGGGGATTTTCTAGTTTATTTGTTATTAACTCTTTAATTTTTTTGTGGTTAGAAAATATACTTTGTATGACTTAAAGCCTCAGAAATGTGTTGAGTCTTGTTATATGGCCCAACATACAGTCTATCTTGGTTCCATGTGTGCTTGAAAATAAGTATAATCTGTAGTTGTTCTATAAATGTCACTTAGATCAAGAGGATTGATAATATTGCTTAGAACTTTTATATCCTTGCTAATCTTTCATCTAGCTATCCTCTAAATTATTGAGAGGAGCTTTAAACTTTCCAGTTGTGCTTGTTGGTTTATTTCATCTTCAGATTCTGTCAAATATTGTTTCATGTATTTTGAAGCTCTGTTATTAGGCACATACACATTTTCATAATTATGTCTTCCTAATGGACTCACCATTTTATTATTATAAAATATCCCTGTTTATCTTTGATAAGTTCTTCTTGTCTTGAAGTCTATTTTGCCTGATATGAATACACGTACCCCAGCTTTTTCATGCTCACTGTATGTATGATACATATGTCTCTTTTCATCTTTTGACTTTCAACCTATATTCTTACGTTTAAAGTGTGTCTCTTATATACATAAAGTTGGATCATTATCTAATTACCAGTCAGATAATCTCTGTCTTTAATTTCAGTGTTAAAGTCCTTCTGGATTTGATGTAATAATGGATATATTTGGTCTCAAACGTGCCGTGTTGTTCTTTGTTTTCTCTTAGCTCTACCTGGTGTCTGTTCCCCTTTTCTACCTATATTAGTCTGTTCTCTCAAAGACATAAAGAAATGTCTAAGACTGGGTAATTTATACAGAAAAGAGGCTTCATTGGCTCACAGTTCTGTAGGCAGCACAGGAAGCATGGCTGAGGAGGCCTCTGGAAACTAACAATCACGATAGAGGGTGAAGGGTAAGCAGGCATGTACATGGCTGGAGCAGGAGGAGGTGTCACACACTTTTAAACAGCCAGATCTCATAAGAACTCTGTCATGAGAACAGCACCCAAGGCACGGCGCTAAACTGCTCATGGAGGATCCACCCCTATGATCCAATCACCTTCTACCAGGACCCACTGCCAACATTGAGAATTACAACTGAACATGAGATTTGGGTGGGGACACAGATCCAAACCATATCACTACCATTGAAATATTAACTAAAGAGAAAATGGACAATTCTTAACCAAAATGGAAAGTTTTAACACTCCTCCCTCAGCAAGTGACAGACAAAAAAACAACAAAGATACAGATCTGAAAAAAGACTATCAAATCTTGACTTAATTGATATTTGAAGGACCCTGTACAACAAAATGGCCAACTACCTTCTTTTTGAGGGTATATGATACACCTTATAATAGTCCAGATAATTAAAGGGTCTGAAACTAATGTTGGGTGGCGGGGGGGGGGGGGGGGGGGGGGGGGGGGGGGGGG